>NW_027167952.1:0-85373 GCF_040954835.1 Lepisosteus oculatus | reverse complement strand
AAACTGTGATTCTGAGAGACTGTCAAAAATCGCTTTCTCCGTTTGCGTTGCAAATAAGTGAAAACGCGGTCTCAACCCAGAGCCAACGTTAGCCTACTATACCATGTTCAGCCACCGCTAGAAAATGTACGGCTCTAGTACCGGAGCGACGAGGATGGGATTCGAACCCACGCGTGCAGAGCACAATGGATTAGCAGTCCATCGCCTTAACCACTCGGCCACCTCGTCGAGGAAACTGGGCTGTCCGGACATGGGTTGGCACGCTCCGGACATGGGTTGGCACGCTCCAGATGATCTTTTTCTTTTTTTTCCCTCGTACTCGAGGGTCATTTTCCTGTTCCACATGCGATTTCAACATTTTTCTTGGGAGATGTCAAGCCAGCAAGCCACTGCTGTGGTTCAGTGGCCAGTGTGGAGTTCAGTGGCCCTGTTTATTATGCCTAATAAACAGGAGATCCTGGGTGATCCTAGATGATTGCAAGCCGTACAGCCTCCGCCATGCTTCCCAGGTGGGATGAGGTTTTGGAGTTGGTATGCAGTGTTTTGTTATCTCCAAACATAACGCTGTGCACATTTACCAACAAGTTCAGCTTTTGTCACGTCTGTCCACAGAACATTGTTCCAGAAGTTGCTCTGGAACATCCACGTGGTCTTTAGCAAACTTGAAAGGGGCAGTGGGGGCAGACACTTCCCGCCCCCCAAAGAAAAGAGCGCCAATCAGACAGGCGGAGACCAAGGACTCGCAGAGCAGACAACCACAATCGCCATAACAAGAGCGATTGTGAGCGGTTTTGTTTTCTCTCTTTGACCAGCCCAGCTGCGCCCCACCCGAAAGCAGGGAAGCAGAAAAATTGCATGGAACTCATTCATGCTCCTCTCCACGGAAATCTTTAGTAAAAGGCAAAAGATTTGTATGAAATGAATAGAAACCAGAGTGCGTGGCTGCACAGCTTCAGGAGCCCAGGCCACCTTCAAGGCCTCTGCCCTGCCGGTCGTGGTTGGCAATGCACCTGGCCTTACAAACGAGCCAGTGGGGTCCGTTCAGCTCCGGGCTCATCGCCTGCGGCTCTCGGCTTGCGGGCGTGCCCAATCCGTGCGATAACTCGGAAAACACCCGGCCACACTGTGCCGGAAACGACGCACTCTGGGAAGCCGCTTTGCAAAGCGAGGTCCCAAGATCCCCTGCGGCCGGACACTTCCCGCCCCCCAAAGAAGAGAGCGGCAATCAGACGGGCAGAGACCGAGGACTCGCAGAGCAGACAACCACAATCGCCATAACAAGAGTGATTGTGAGCGGTTTTGTTTTCTCTCTTTGACCAGCCCAGCTGCAACCACCCGAAGGCAGGGAAGCACAAAAATTGCACGGAACTCATTCATGCTCCTCTCTACGGAAATCTTTAGCAAAAGGCGAAAGATTTGTACGAAATGAAGAGAAACCAGAGTGCGTGGCTGCACAGCTGCAGGAGCCCAGGCTGCTTTCAAGGCCTCTGCCCTGCCGATCGTGGTTGGCAATGCACCTGGCCTTACAAACGAGCCAGTGGGGCCCGTTCAGCTCCGGGCTCATCGCTTGCGGCTCTTGGCTTGCGGGCGTGCCCAATCCGTGCAATAACTCGGAAAACACCCTGCCATACTATGCCGGAAACGATGCACTCTGCTACAATATGATTGCTACATATCTGCATTTGTTGGTTTTTAAGGAGTAAGAGTGCAGGGAGTTTAAACCTGCGATCCAGTGTGTTGAAGTATTTCACAACACTACCCCTAGCACATCTGGAAATAAATCCTCATAATGATTATTGCCCTGGGCATGTACCATAAAATCAGTGAGCATATATATATATAACTGTGTTGAAGCTAGAGACACAGAATAACTGCAAACACATCCTAAATACAGTGTTCCTGCACCTTTGACCTCATCCAGAATGTATCCTTTTTTGAAAGGGATTGCTGTCAGAATGCACAACTGAATCCCAAACAGAATCTCTAGTCAAATATGATCATTTGTGAAACAGGCAAATGAGTCTCTCAGGTGCCCATTGCTCATTTTCCGACACATTTATGCAATACTTTCACCATGCATTGAGCAATAGGGATTAAAGACACCACAGGTAAAGTTTTCGCGTTGAGCAATAGGGATTAAAGATACCAGAGGTAAGGTTTAAAAGTGATTCTGAGGTGTAACACATCAGCTAGGCATCTGAAATGCGGGGTTTGAGAGCCCTTCAGGGAACACCGTACCTTAAAGGTACCAGAAGTCCACTAGTATAAGCATTAAGTCACTGTCACCCCTGTTACAATGTGATTGCTACATATCTTCATTTCTTTGGTTTTTAAGGAGTAAGAGTGCAGGGGGTCTAAATCTGAGATCCAGTGTGTTGAAGTATTTCACAACACTACCTGTAGCCCGTCTGGAAATCAATCCTCATTCTGATTGTTGCCCTGGGCATGTACCAATAAATCACTGAGCATATATATATATAGCACTGTGTTGAAGCTAGAGACCTGTATGTATAATATGATGCTAAAATGTTATTTTCACATATATTAATGTAATAAATGATTGCTTATGCTTTATAAACAAATCTAATTAAAATAAAAGCTTACGTTTTGTATTTATCTTGTACCATAGAACATGATTTTCTTTGTATTTCAAGCCCACAAAGTGTCCAAATGACGCACTACATAATATAAGGAAGATTATCACATGCATATCGGTATTATCTTTCTTATGAAAATGCATTCCTTTCATTACCTTTTACTTTTTAAAATGAACTCAAATTGTGTATAATGTAATAATTTAAGTAGAATAGATTCTAATAATATAAAGATCCAGTGTATTGCACTGGCCTGGTCAGCCTGGCCTGGTGGATGGTGCACATAGCACTTTCAGTGCTGGAGGTGTTAATGGCGGAGGTGTTGGAGAGTGATAGCTGTGTGGGATGGGTGGGTGAGTAGCTGTCGTGGGTTGTAGCTTTTCCTTTGCAGCTTGTCCTATACCTTCCTCCTGTAGGCGTCCTTGCTCTCTCTCAACTTCTGTTTTAGCTCCCATCATGTAATGATGAACATGATTTACATGATAAAAGGAAGATTATCACATGCATATCGGTATTATCTTCCTCATGAATATGCATTCCTTTCATTACCTTTTAATTTTTAAAATGAACTCAAGTTGTGTATAATGTAATAATTTAAGTAGAATAGATTCTAATAATATAATGATCCAGTGTGTTGCACTACTTCACTGCTTCACTGCTCTATGCCGTCTGGAAATAAATCCTCAGACTACTTACTGCCCTGGGCATGTACCAATAAATTACAGGAGCACATCTATATATCACTGCGTTGAAGCAGGAGACACAATCACTGCAAACATCCTAAATACAGTGTTCCAGCACCTTTGACCTCATCCAGAACGTATAATTTCTCTCAGGGGCCCATTCCTCATTCTCAAGACACATGTATGCAGTACGTACACTATGCATTGAGCAATAGGGATTAAAGACACCACAGGTAAGGTTAGAAGACATTCTGACTATATTCTAAAATATTGGACTCATATTCTTATGATGGCAGACATGATGCTGTGTTTAAAACCGGGGTTAATGGACATTATATGACTGTCAATTCTGTTTTGTTTTGGAGACTCTTGGCTGCCTATGTGGTACAGTGCAGCGTGAAAAAAACATTTTCCAAAACTGTGTCAGCTCAAAAGTTGTAAGAAAACCTTTCCAGCTGCTTTAACTCTCTTCATTTTTGTCATTTAATTGTCTGTCGGCACTATGTGGTAGGGTTGCATGACAACCCATCTCACCACGGAAAGGAACCTAACAGCTTTTGTAAGAGAGGAGAAAGGGACCTGGCCTGTACGGAGATCGAACCCACAACCTTGGCGTTATTAGCACCACGCTCTAACCAACTGAGCTAACCAGCCTCACGACAGCAATCCTCTCTGTGCTGCAAAAAATCGAACTCAGGGAATTTCTTTTGCCCTCCTTTGAATAGAAAGCCGTGTAATTCAGTGTACGGGCTTTCTCGTGCAGTTTCATGGTTCTTGTAACCCAAATCCTACACTGGCGTGAAGTGACCCCCCATTTCACAGCATTTTTCAGCTGATTTAAAATGTACCTAAAGGAGAAGCATTATTGAAGACCATCAATTACCAAGAGCATTTGTCAAAGGTTTTGGTGGTCATTTTTAATGACCACAGAGCGCTGTGACCTCGGTTTTACATCTCATCCAAGAGACAGCGCCCTTTTACAACACAGCGTCTCCGTCACTATGCTGGGGCATTGGGACCCGCACAGACCTCAGGGTGAGCGCCCCCCCGCCGGAACCATTAACACCGCTTCCAGCTGGAAACTTTGTTTTTCCCTGTAGCTCACCCTCATCCGGGTACTGACCTGGCTAACAAATGCTTAGCTTCAGTGGGTTTTCAGTTGCGAGTTGCAAGGGGATGCAAGTGATGGAGCCGCTCGCTGCAAAAGCCACTGTTTTGGCTGGGAATCGAACCAGAGCCTCCCACGTGGGAAGCGAGAATTCTACCACTGAACCATCAATGCTCAGTACCCAGGCCTTCAAAAAAGACGCTTTTTTGGTGCTCTGTTAAAAAAGCGTCGACATTACCTCTTTCAAAAGGCTTCACTTTCCTAGTCAGATTCCAAGGCTCATTGAACCCGGGCTGTTTCCTCCAGCGGTATAGTATTGCAGTTAGACAGCACGATGCCTGCAAGACTATGTCACGCTCTGACGAGACTGTCAAAAATTGCTTTCACCGATTGTATTGCAAACCGGCGGAAGCGGGGTATTGGGAAAAGTTTTCAACTAGCAATAATCGCGCCTCGGCTAAACCTCACAGGCTACGATACTGCCAATGCGCAAAGCTGACGGTTGCCAGGCAACCGCGGGGATCCTATGGAAATCGTTATCAATCGTCTCATGGCATGTTGTTGCTGTAACGCTTCATATTTGTCGTCTTCTTCTTCTAGCTTGAGGTTTTGAAGAATTTCATGACAGACAAGGGCTCCGTCGGGAACAAAGGGCGTTGTGAGAAAACCGTTGCTTATTTTCAGCAGCAGAAATACAACCCTTTAAATACAAGATGACAGAACAATGACGAAGGGCATGCCGGGAGGAACTCATGCACTACAGAGGAAAGGGGGCGGGCACGTACAGTTCACATTCAAGCCACAAGTACTCTTCTCGGATGTTGCACAAACAAATCCTAACGTCTTGAAAGCATTGCAGCATGTTTGTGTCCCACTTCCCGTGGCTGCAGGAGGACTGACACGAACGGACAAACACAATCTGTGGCGTTTAGCGTGACATAGTCTTGCAGGCATCGTGCTGTCTCACTGCAATACTATACCGCTGGAGGAAACAGCCCGGGTTCGATGAGCCTTGGAATGTGACTAGGAAAGTGAAGCCTTTTGAAAGAGGTAAAGCACTGCACAACGGAAGTGAGGGAGAATCTTACAGGGGATTCTGAGCGGTGTCTGCATACACGCAGCCCGATACGGGTGCTGAAAGCTTGAGCTACTCTCAATGTCATGCTGCCTTTCCTCGGAGTAAATCTGTTACATTGAAAGAATGCTTCTCGCAGGTTCAAAAAGGGAGGTCCCTTGTTAATTGGAGAAATCAATGATTTCGAATGAATTCTGTATGCGTTAAAAGACAGCTATACACAGAAAACATGCAGGACACTGCTCATGATGTTTCCCGAGCCGAAACACAGTGCGTTTTTACAAGCCATCTGACAAAGCCCGCCCACTGAAAACTGCAGCAGATCGTGTAAAGACGTTCAACTTTGTAACTACTGCACGCACAGGAAGCAGAATAAATTCCTCTTTTCAAACTGTCAAAGGTTTGCTTTGCGAACGCTGCAGGACATCGCACAATCTCTTTTGAACGGGGACAAACGATTTCTTATGGGGCGCAGTAAGACAAGTACAGACAATTAAAAAGCTCCACTCATGCCGACGATGCAGCATGAAGAAGCGCAACCTAACGTTTGACAGACAAAAGCCGGGCGCCCTACGAGCAATATGAAATCAAACTGACAGCACACGGCGTTTCGCGCTGACTCAAAAGTGATCTCGACAGACGCTGTTCTCTGCATAACGCTGAAAGAGCTATAGAGCGTTTCTGTTGAGACGTAAGAAGCTTGTTTCTTTCTACCATGATGTTACCATGACAAAATCTGTCTTTAAACACCTTGCTCAGTCTCTGACGAGACTGTCGAAAATTGTTTTCGCCGATTGTATTGCAAACCGGCGGAAGCGGGGTATTGGGAAAAGTTTTCAACTAGCAATAATCGCGCCTCGGCTATACCTCACAGGCTACGATACTGCCACTGCGCAAAGCTGACGGTTGCCAGGCAACCGCGGGGATCCTATGGAAATCGTTATCAATCGTCTCATGGCATGTCGTTGCTGTAACGCTTCATATTTTCGGCCGGACACTTCCCGCCCCCCAAAGAAAAGAGCGCCAATCAGATAGGCGGAGACCGAGGACTCACAGAGCAGACGGCCACAGTCGCCATAATAAGAGCGATTGTGAGCGATTTTGTTTTCTCTCTTTGACGAGCCCAGCTGCGCCCCACCCGAAGGCAGCGAAGCACAAAAATTGTATGGAACTCATTCATGCTCCTCTCCATGGAAATCTTTAGTAAAAGGCTCTTGGCTGCCTATGTTGTTCAGTGCAGCGTGAAGGAAACATTTTCCAAAACTGTGTCAGCTCAAAAGTTGTAAGAAAACCTCTCCAGGTGCTTTAACTCTCTTCATTTTTGTCATTTAATGTGACACTCGATGTATAACTGGAGCCTCACATATGCAAATGGTGAGGCTCCAGTTCGACACCCAGTTCCACACTTCTTTACAGTATATGACAAAAGCATGGCAGACTGTGCCGGACCAGCTGGTAACTTCCACTTATTTTGACCATATTAAACATTGGAAATCTTTCCACTTGCATTTGTGACACTTGATTTTGGCTCCACCTAAGACACTCTTAAATCTTCAAACACTTTTCTCTTCTTTCGCAACACACTTGTCTGTCGGCACTGTAGAGGTTTTGATGGGTTTACTGAGACAATTATTAATTGTAGCAGTAATCACGAGGTTGTTCGTTGGGGCTTTTAGAAAATCAATCGTCAGAACAACTAACAACGCACACACACGGGTTCAATACACGGGATACATTTATTAATATAACTGTGCACCAAACATATACTAGTCTGCCTGGATACGAGAGGCAGACCTTACGGTGAGGGTTATCAATATACAAGGTATATAATCTCGAAGAGATGCAAACACAAAGAGATACACAACAGAGAATATATGTCAATATATCGTTCGGTTACCAAATCGCTAATCAGTGTTATTACCCACTGTTACTCTAAACTCGGAAGTAAATACATTACTCATGAATTAAATTGATAACAACTTGTGTTGAGGTACAATTAAATTCTCGAGACGCAATGTAGAACATGGGGTTTACTTATCCATTGTGTTTGGATTTGGAGTTTCCCGGCACGAACACCAAACCAGCTGACAGGCTATGTTGCAGCCTCTGTTCCAGCGGTTGTCCAATGGGCGTTGTGTCGGCGTCCTCTGGCTACCGGCCAGCCAGTCAAGGTGCAGCTCGGAGTAGGACGGGCGGAGGAATCTAACTGCGGCGCGCAGGGCAGTCGTTGCTCCGAGGGGATCTACCAGCAGTCCGGCTGGCTAGTAGAAAGTCTCTATGCACAGAGTGTGACCGCGAGTCCTCACAAGTCACTCTTTTGCCTGGGAAGAAACTGGTTCGTTCCCGGTCCAGCGCTGCTTCTGAATAAGCTATTCAGGTTGTCGACGAGGGTCCAACTGTAGGCTGCCGTTGATCAAGCGGAGCATTCACGTTGGTAGAATTCTGAGTACGTACGGGATCCTCGGCCTCGCGCTTTGAACAAAGTCCAAGTCCTTTTGCAGACAACGGCAGATGTCACGTGATTGTCTCTGAGGATGCGCGAAAATGGCCAAGGAGAGCCCAGAACTGAGCTTGCGCTCCCTTTTTGATCAAGACCCAGATGTGTGCTGATTGGTTGAGAGTTTGGCGGGCATTGGAGACCCACGTGGTATTACCACGCCCTGCCAGTCCCTGATTGGTTGGTCAAGGTGAGATATAAGTCACTTACTCTTGACACTTAGGAATGCAGTCCAGATGTCCATTCGGCACTCCCTAGACTGATAGGCGCCAATGGATGACCATTGATCATGATAGCCAGGCTCAGCTAATTGCATCCCCGTCTGGGAGCTTGCTTCTTATCACAAGAAAACACTCTTAAATCAGCTCGCATGAATTATTTCTCTGTGGCTGCACCACAGAGATGGAGGGTGAGATGGGGCCTCTTTTAGGAGCATACCAACGCTTAATTCTGTCTTATTAACAAGCATTGCCGCTACAGCACTATGTGGCAGCGTTGCATGACAACCCATCTCACCACGGAAAGGAACCTAACAGCTTTGGTAAGAGAGTAGAATTACCTGAAGAACTGCTTTCCATGGAAGCAGGACCAAGCGATGTAGCATTTTTATAGTACCAGGAAAGGAGAAGCGGCACTTCGCCTTTGCCGCACAGGCACAAGGTGACGTGCGGCAGACGCCGTAGTCGGCAGGATTCGAACCTGAGCGGGGAGTCCCCAATGGATTTCAAATCCATCGCCTTAACTACTCGGCCACGACTACAGCGAGCTCGCCGCCGCCGCATTCCTCCTATAATCTAACACGGAGTGTGAGGTGGCTGCGGAAACTTTATTAAAGTCGCTCTCCGTTAAAAAAAATACCTTTCACAAGATACATGCCGGCAGACAGACACGCCTCAGAGGGTTTAAGGCTGGCTTCACGTTCAAATGATAAAGTCCCCCAGTCCGGATGTCAAAATGCAACTTTGGCAGACAGAAAAAACATCAACAAACCAAAAATGTGGACAAGGATTTTACAAGCTGCACCACACTGCACTTTCAAAAGCATTTACATTCGTGTTAGACGCAGGAATTGCCTTTGATTTGCGCGCCTACGAACGCCATGGAAAACGAAACAAAACTAAAGCCCTCAGCTACTGCACTTGATTATAATCCCGTTACGTGTCGAAGCAGGAATTTACGTCATCCTACCACTGCAACACGGGGAATAGAGGGAAATGAGCACAAGCTACGAATTGTCTCTAATCAGTCCCTACAGTTGTAAGACGCCTGGAAGCGTGCACCCCCATCATTAATCTTTGCGCATCTGTGCAAGGTAAACTCTGCAGCAGTCTCTGAAACGGCTCAAAGGAAACACGTGATTGATTCCATGTGCATCTGGGGTTCATTTCTTATTTACATTTAATTCAAAGGGAAAGGCTTGGGTCAGTTTCAGACGGCCTCCAACAGCGAGATTCAAGCGCCCCACCTTCAGCCCAATCTGCGCCGCCAGAACGCCAACGGCTCCTCTGGTCTTTGGGGTGCGGTTGTGACCCCGTAACCTAAAGTGTTGGTGGCAGACAAATGGAGACTAACAGGTGATGTCCTAGGACATGACTACATTGTGACACTCGGTGGGGATGGTGACCATTGCTTGGAAAAGAGTGCGAGGCCCCTTTAGAAAAACATTTTGTTAACAGGCATTCTGCCTCAGCCTAAACACCTATAGCTTGCAAAGCGCATGCTATTAGACAGGCACCTCTGCAAGACCTTAAGAGTCTCTTAAACTAGTGATAGTAAGGTGTTCCCAATGGGCGATGTTTGGCTTTCAAATCATCTCTCCGTGGAAGCGCCAAGATGCAGCTGTTTAAGGCTTAGAAGCAGCTGACTGTTTCAATACCTAGCTGATTACTGTCAGTCAGGGAGCTCAGAGGTGAAAAGCCTGTCTGAGAGACAATTCGCCGTCAATCAGTTCAATATGTTCCGTACCAGCTCGGCGCAACTGAGATCATCTTGGTAGCCGTGTAGCTCAGATGAGTGAGAGCGTGTGTGTGTGTACCACCGTGATTGGATGCCGGTCCTTCTCAGGTCACAGTAAACCTTCTGCTGCCTAACTTCCCTAATTTTGGGGATCCCTTTGAAAAAGCAAAGGAAAAAAAACTGGCTCTTCATCAGCATGATCGACCTCACCCAGTGTGCCCCAGTGGCCTAATGGCTAAGACACTGGCCTCCTAAGCCAGGGATTGTGAGTTTGAGTCCCATCTGGGGTGCTCCTGTCCCATTCTGAGCATACAAATGTCCTTTTGATTTGCAAAGCTACAACCCCACCTTACTCTGTGAGCGTCTCTGCTTTTCTCTCACATACAGTTGGGAGAAAAACTTTTGTAAACAGCCCTTCGGAATGATGTGGATTTCTGCATGAATGGCTCCTAACATGTGATCTTATCTTTATCTAAGTCATAATAATTAATAAAGAGAGTCTGATTTAACAAACAACACGCCCAACATTTGACATTGCTGTTTCTTTATTGACCAAATGGTTTAAACAATCAAGGTCATTGATGGAAAAAGTACGTGAACCCTTATATTAAGGAGCTAGTGGAACCTCCTTTATGACAAAAACCTCAATCCCCACTTTCTGTAGCGGCTGGTCAGACCTGAGCAGCGGTTAGGAGGTATTTTGGCCTATTCCTCTATGCAAAACTGTTTCAGTTCATGTATATTTTTGGGATGTCTTGCGCTGAACGGCCTGCTTCAGATCACGCCACAGCACTTCAATGGGATTGGGGTCAGGACTCTTACTTGGCCATCCCAAAATACGGAATTTCTTCTGTTTCAGCCACTCTGTTGTTGATGTACTCCTTTATTTTTGTCATGTTGCATGACCCAGCGTCTTTCGAGTTTTAGATCACAGGCAGACACCCTGACATTCTGCTGTAGAATTTCCAAATACATCTTGGAATTCATCGGTCCCTCAATGATTGCAAGCCGTACAGCATCCGCCATGCTTCCCAGGTGGGATGAGGTTTTGGAGTTGGTATGCAGAGTTTTGTTATCTCCAAACATAATGCTGTGCACATTTACCAACAAGTTCAACTTTTGTCACGTCTGTCCACAGAACATTGTTCCAGGAGTTGCTGTGGAACATCCATGTGGTCTTTAGCAAACTTGAGAGGGGCAGTGGTGTTTTTTTTGGGGGGGAGAGCAGTGGTTTCCTCCGTGGTGACCTCGCATGATCACCACTCCTGTTCAGATTTCTTCTTATGGTGGACTCATGAACACAGACGTAAGACAAAGTCAACCACCTGTTCGCTAGATCCCATCCCCACTCAGCTAGTCAAAGATTCCCTCGAAGGACTGGCAGGACCTATAATTAGTATGATGAATGCATCGCTTGCGTCAGGCGTTGTACCTGATCAATTTAAGGTAGCGGTTGTTAGACCGCTCCTTAAGAAGTCAAATTTGGATCCACAAGTTCTTAACAACTACAGGCCTGTCTCAAAGGTCCCATTTCAATCTAAAAGTTTTGAGAGAATAGTTGTTGCCCAATGTCAATCGTATCTGGATTCAAATAATATACTTGAGAAATTTCAGTCTGCTTTCTGAAACTGCATTAACGAGAGTCGTAAATGATATTCTCTTAGCTACTGATGTGGGGAATGCAATAGTGCTTGTGCTTCTAGATCTTAGAGCTGCCTTTGACACGGTTGACCTCTCTGTTTTGTTACACAGGCTTGAGTTTGAGGTTGGCTTATCTGGAACCGTCCTTCAGTGGTTTACTTCACATTTTACTCATCGTTTTCATTATGTTCAAATATCTAATAATTGTACTGCTTCATCAACGTCACCAGTTCAATTTGGGGTACCAGACGGATCAGTGCCGGGACCAATATTGCTCTCTCTCTCTACATGCTGCTGCTAGGTAGGATAATACGAAAAAATAATATGAACTTTCATTCATGTGCTGATGACACTCAAATAAACATTTTGTTCACACCAAACGACAACTCTTCTATTATCACTTTAGTTAAATGCATTAATGAAGATAAGACTTGGATGTGTGAAAACTTTTTGTTACTCAACTCTGAGAAAACTGAGGATCTGTTGATCGGAGGCAACAATACTGATAGGACTACTATAACTTCAGCACTTAACTCAGAGGATTTAAACATTTGCCTCAAAGAGACAGCACGTAACCTGTGTGGCATATTAGACACAAGGCTCTTAACAACTTGCATTGATTTGAACTGAATTGACAATGTAAAATGTTGTGTGTGCTGTTTGTTAAACAAGACTGTCTTTATTGATTATTATGCGTCAGATGAAGATCAGATCACATTTTAAGAGCCAATCATGTAGAAATCCAGATCATTCGCGTTTTAAAAGTTGAGGGAAAAGCGAAACAGGTGGTTTTCCTTTGTTGCGCAGACACACGACGACACCGTAGGCGGCAGGACTCGAAGCTTCGCGGGGAGACCCCGACGGCTTTCTAGTCCATCGCCCTAACCACTCGGCCACGGCTGCAGCGCGCGCCGCCGCCGTCGCCGCCACTGCCTTCTTGATGCAGTCTAACATAGATTGCCGGGCAGCGGCGGAAACCTTTTTCAAAGTCACTTTCCGTTTAACAACAACAACAAAAACTTTCACAAAATGCATGCTAGCAGACAAATGCGCCTCAGAGGACTTAAGGCTGGCTTCAAGTTGGAATGATAAAGTCTCCCCGTCCGGTCAGGAAAAGAGAACTTTGTTAGACAGAAAGAAGGAAGTAACAATAACGGAGAATTGTGTGCAAGGATTTTAGAAGCTGCGCAGCCCTGCAGTTTCAATAGCCCTTTTATTCGTGTTAGATGCTGGAATTGCCTTTTTTTGACGCTCTTACGAATGCGATGTCAACGAAAACAGAACAAAGCACAAAAAACCCTCAAGTCCTGCAGTTGGATAGAATGCCGTTACGCGTCCAAGCCGTATTTGACTTCATCCTACCATTGCAACACGGGGCGTATATGGAAACGAACACACGCTACGAATTGTCTCTAATCAGTCCCTACAGTTGTAAGGCGCCTGGAAGCGTGCACCCCCATCATTAATCTTTGCGCATCTGTGCAAGGTAAACTCTGGAGCAGTCTTTGAAACGGCTCAAAGGAAACACGTGATTGATTCCATGTGCATCTGGGGTTCATTTATTTATTTACATTTAATTCAAGGGAAAGGCTTGGGTCAGTTTCAGACGGCCTCCAACAGCGAGATTCAAGCGCCCCACCTTCAGCCCAATCTGCGCCGCCAGAACGACAACGGCTCCTCTGCTCTCCGGGGTGCAGTTGTGACCCCGTAACCTAAAGTGTTGGTGGCAGACAAATGGAGACTAACAGGTGACATCCTAGGACATGACTACGTTGTGACACTCGGTGGGGATGGTGACCATTGCTTGGAAAAGAGTGCGAGGCCCCTTTAGAAAAACATTTTCTTAACAGGCATTCTGCCTCAGCCTAAACACCTATAGCTTGCAAAGCACATGCTATTAGACAGGCACCTCTGCAAGACCTTAAGAGTCTCTTAAACTAGTGATAGAAAGGTGTTCCCAATGGGCGATGTTCGGCTTTCAAATCATCTCTCCGTGGAAGCGCCGAGATGCAGCTGTTTAAGGTTTAGAAGCAGCTGACTGTTTCACTACCTAGCTGATCACTGTTAGTCAGGGAACTCAGAGGTAAAAAGCCTGTCTGAGAGACAATTCGCCGTCGATCAGTTCAATATGTTCCGTACCAGCTCGGCGCACCTGAGATCATCTTGGTAGCCGTGTAGCTCAGATGAGTGAGAGCGTGTGTGTGTGTACTACCGTGATTGGATGCCGGTCCTTCTCAGGTCACAGTAAACCTTCTGCTGCCTAACTTCCCTAATTTTGGGGATCCCTTTGAAAAAGCAAAGGAAAAAAAAAACTGGCTCTTCATCAGCGTGATCGACCCCACTCAGTGTGCCGCAGTGGCCTAATGGATAAGGCACTGGCCTCCTAAGCCAGGGATTGTGGGTTTGAGTCCCATCTGGGGTGCTCCTGTCCCTTTTTGAGTGTACAAATGTCCTTGTGATTTGTGAAGCTGCAACCCCACCTTACTCAGTGAGCGTCTCTGCTTTTCTCTCACATACAGTTGGGAGAAAAACTTTTGTAAACAGCCCTTCGGAATGATGTGGATTTCTGCATGAATGGCTCCTAACATGTGATCTTATCTTTATCTAAGTCATAATAATTAATAAAGAGAGTCTGATTTCACAAACAACACACGCCCAACATTTGACATTGCTGTTTCTTTATTGACCAAATGGTTTAAACAATCAAGGTCATTGATGGAAAAAGTACGTGAACCCTTATATTAAGGAGCTAGTGGAACCTCCTTTATTGACAAAAACCTCAACCCCCACTTTCTGTAGCGGCTGGTCAGACCTGAGCAGCGGTTAGGAGGTATTTTGGCCTATTCCTCTATGCAAAACTGTTTCAGTTCATGTATATTTTTGGGATGTCTTGCGCTGAACGGCCTGCTTCAGATCACGCCACAGCACTTCAATGGGATTGGGGTCAGGACTCTTACTTGGCCATCCCAAAATACGGAATTTCTTCTGTTTCAGCCACTCTGTTGTTGATGTACTCCTTTATTTTTGTCATGTTGCATGACCCAGCGTCTTTCGAGTTTTAGATCACAGGCAGACACCCTGACATTCTGCTGTAGAATTTCCAAATACATCTTGGAATTCATCGGTCCCTCAATGATTGCAAGCCGTACAGCATCCGCCATGCTTCCCAGGTGGGATGAGGTTTTGGAGTTGGTATGCAGAGTTTTGTTATCTCCAAACATAATGCTGTGCACATTTACCAACAAGTTCAACTTTTGTCACGTCTGTCCACAGAACATTGTTCCAGGAGTTGCTGTGGAACATCCATGTGGTCTTTAGCAAACTTGAGAGGGGCAGTGGTGTTTTTTTTTGGGGGGAGAGCAGTGGTTTCCTCCGTGGTGACCTCGCATGATCACCACTCCTGTTCAGATTTCTTCTTATGGTGGACTCATGAACACAGACGTAAGACAAAGTCAACCACCTGTTCGCTAGATCCCCACTCAGCTAGTCAAAGATTCCCTCGAAGGACTGGCAGGACCTATAATTAGTATGATGAATACATCGCTTGCGTCAGGCGTTGTACCTGATCAATTTAAGGTAGCGGTTGTTAGACCGCTCCTTAAGAAGTCAAATTTGGATCCACAAGTTCTTAACAACTACAGGCCTGTCTCAAAGGTCCCATTTCAATCTTAAAGTCTTGAGAGAATAGTTGTTGCCCAACGTCAATCGTATCTGGATTCAAATAATATACTTGAGAAATTTCAGTCTGGTTTCTGAAACAGCATTAACAAGAGCCTTAAGTTATATTCTCTTAGCTACTGATAGGCGGAATGCAACAGTGCTAGGTTGCAACAGTGCTAGGAATGCAAACGTTAGGTTGCGCTTCTTCATGCTGCATCGTCGGCATGAGTGGAGCTTTTTAAACGTCTGTACTTAGTGCGCCTCATAAGAAATCGTTTGTCCCCGTTCAAAAGAGATTGTGCGATGTCCTGCAGCGTTCGCAAAGCAAACCTTTGACAGTTTGAAAAGAGGAATTTATTCTGCTTCCTGTGCGTGCAGTAGTTACAAAGTTGAACGTCTTTACACTATCTGCTGCAGTTTTCAGTGGGCGGGCTTTGTCAGATGGCTTGGAAAAACACACTGTTTCGGCTCGGGAAACATCATGAGCAGTGTCCTGCATGTTTTCTGTGTATAGCTGTCTTTTAACGCATACAGAATTCATTTGAAATAATTGATTGCTCCAATTAAGAAAGGTCCCTTAAAGGATGAGTCAAAGTAACGTCTAATCGGATTAGTTTCCTTAGAGGTGGTTCAGAGTTTGCTCAAGAGTTTACCTTTCACAGATGCGCAAAGAAGAAAATTGGGGGTGCATGCTTTAAGGCGCCTTACAGCTGTAGGGAGCGATTCGAGACGATTCGTGGCGTGTGTTCGTTCCCATATGCCGTACGCCTCGGGGTGCAGTGCTAGGATGACGTACAATACCGCTTGGGCACGTAACAGCGTTATATGCAAGTGCGGGACGTGAGGGTTTTCGTTTGTTCGTTTTGTTTTGCTCTGCTTTGCTTTGTTTTGCTTTCCATCGCGTTGGTAAGAGCGTAAATAAAAAGGCGATTCCTGCGTCTACCACTAATGTAAGAGCTATTTCAAATGCGGCGTGGTGCGGCTTTTGAAATGCTTGTGGGCATTTCTCTGTTGTTGATTCTTTTTTTGTGTGTAACAAAGTGGCATTTTCATGTCCGGACGGGGAGACTTTATCATTCCGACATGAAGCCACCCTTAAGTCCTCTGAGGCGTGTCTGTCTGCAAGGCTTGTATTTTGGAAATGTTTTTTTGAAACGGAGAACGACTTTGAAATAGGCTTCCGCCGGCGCCTCGCGATCCAGGTAAGATTGTAGCAAGAACGCAGCGGCGGCGGGGCTTGCTGTAGTCGTGGCGGAGTGGTTAAGGCGATGGACTAGAAATCCATTGGGGTCTCCCCGCGCAGGTTCGAATCCTGCCGACTACGTTGTCCGCCTCCAGTCGGTGTGTTCCGGCGCAAGCAAAGAAGCGCGCCTCCTTGCTGTTCCTGGTGGTTTTAAAACGCCCAATCGCTTGTACCCGCTGCCTTGGAAATAAGTTCTTCAGCGTCCGCGAATGACATTTTGCATCTGGAAGCAGATGTCGACGCGTTTTGCACAGAGCACCAAAAAACCGTCTTTTTTGAAGGCCCAGGCACTGAGCATTGGTGGTTCAGTGGTAGACTTCTTGCCTGCCACGTGGGAGGCTCGGGTTCGATTCCCGGCCAATGCAGTGGCTTTTGCAGCGAGCAGCTCCATCACTTGCATCCCCTTGCAACTCGCAACTGCAAACCCACTGAAGCTAAGTAGGTGCGAGCCAGGTCAGTACCCGAATGAGGGTGAGCTACAGGGAAAAACAAAGCTTCCAGCTGGAAGCGGTGTTAATGGTGCCGGCGGGGGGGCACTCACCCTGAGGTCTGTGCGGGTCCCAATGCCCCAGTATAGTGACGGAGATGCTGTGTTGTAAAAGGGCGCTGTCTTTTGGATGAGATGTAAAACCGAGGTCACAGCGCTCTGTGGTCATTAAAAATGACCACCAAAACCTTTGACAAAAGCTCTTGGTAATTGATGGTCTTCAATAATGCTTCTCCTTTAGGTACATTTTAAATCAGCTGAAAAATGCTGTGAAATGGGGGGGCACTTCAGGCCAGTGTAGGATTTGGGTTACAAGAACCATGAAACTGCACGAGAAAGCCCGTACACTGAATTACACGGCTTTCTATTCAAAGGAGGGCAAAAGAAATTCCCTGAGATCGATTTTTTGCAGCACAGAGAGGATCGATGTCGTGAGGCCGGTTAGCTCAGCTGGTTAGAGCGTGGTGCTAATAATGCCAAGGTCACGGGTTTGAGCCCCGTACAGCCCAGGTCCTTTTCTCCTCTCTTACCAAAGCTGTTAGGTTCCTTTCCGTGGTGAGATGGGTTGTCATGCAACGCAGCCACATAGTGCCGACAGACAAGAGTGTTGCGGGAGAAGAGAAAAGTGTTTGAAGATTTAAGAGTGTCTTAGGTGGAGCCAAAATCAAGTGTCACAAATGCAAGTGGGAAGAATTCCAATGTTTAATATGGTCAAAATAAGCGGAAGTTACCAGCTGGTCCGGCACAGTCTGCCATGCTTTTGTCATATACTGTAAAGTGGTGTCGAACTGGGTGTCGACCTGGAGCCTCACCATTTGCATATGTGAGGCTCCAGTTATACATCGAGTGTCACATTAAATGACAAAAATGAAGAGAGTTAAAGCAGCTGGAGAGGTTTTCTTACAACTTTTGAGCTGACACAGTTTTGGAAAATGTTTCCTTCACGCTGCACTGTACAACATAGGCAGCCAAGAGTCTCCAAAACAAAACAGAATTGACAGATAGGAGAAAATTCCCACTCGTCCTGAAGTTCCCAAAATTCAGCACTGAGCGTAAACAAAGTGTCTAAGTAGCGTGGGAATGCTAACCCTAACCCTAGCTGGAGTTTGAGCAATCCAGCACTGAGCGTAAAAAGATGAGTCAAAGTAACGTCTAATTGGATTAGTTTCCTTAGAGCTGGTTCAGAGTTTGCTCAAGAGTTTACCCAGTGGGCATTGATTCGTCGAATACAGTATATTCACGGCGAAAATACGGCTATACGGGAATATACGTCGCCTCGACGTATAATCAACGTCGAATTGCAACCGTAAAATCGACGACATTAATAAACGCATATATAACGTTGAAAACACATCTAACACAGTGCCTGAGGCTTTTTACTGTATGTATCGTGTGTACGTATAGCCATATTTTCGCTGTGAATATACGTATATTCGACTAATCAATGCCCACAGCTTGGCATACAAGGGTTTTGCGGAGGGGGTCTTGCCACCTGCCTGAAAAAAAACAGTAAAATGTTTGAGGGCCTATAGAGTTTCTATTTTTATTTTCTTGAGAAAAGTTGACACCATTTCCTGGACACCCCGTCTCCCATCAGTGCGCGGTGCCCGGGGAAAAATCTGTAGGGGTGCTTCTGAAATTCTGAGGGGGGGTGATATTTCAGTTGAAACGGAGCTGTATGGTGCAGCTACCCAGATGAAATCTCGCAGCTATGCCATTGATTAGTGCTTCATGATAGAAAATAACGACTAGCAATCTGGTATTTGCGATGAAGTTCAGTTTCACATTTTTCGTCACTCTCACGGTTTGTATTGCCTGGAGCGAAAAGTACCATAAGCGTTCATTCTTGCAGCTACATGGACGTTCTGAATCGTTAAGAAAAAAATGTTGTAAAACCAACAGAAAGCACAGACTGCTATAACTAGTCCTAGTTATATAATGATTTTAAGTATAATGATAAACTACTGCAAGGAATCGGTCCACCTGAGCAAACAGGATCGTAATGTTGACACTCAATAACGACACTGATATGTGCAGTTCCTGGACGGATAGCCCTCCTGCCCATCAAACAGACTGAGTGACTGTTCGTGTCATTTAGTGTTGTCTGACCATTGACAAAGTACAACTATTTTTTTAGGGCGCAAATTAAGTTAGGTAAATCTTTTTGCCCAAAACTGAAGGGGCGACATTCCTCCCTCCCCCCGTGATGCCAGGCCTGTCCCCATCCTATTCCATAATGTCATTATACTGTATATAATACCATACAACAGTGACCGATCCTTACTAACTGCATGTGTTAAAATTGCACATCAGCTCATAGCAGGGGGCACATAGCCGCGATGTATTATCAATGTTAAATTTCAACCATTATATTGACAACATTAATAAACGCATACGTTGAGAAAATATCGAACCCAGCATATTTTCCGGTTATATACCACAATGCATTGCTAGTATTCGTTGGTCACCATTTTGTACACGTTTTTCAAACGTAGAAGTATATCCGCAAATATCTCAGCAATCCTCTTTTGACGAGCAAGTATGAACAATAATAATACTATCTGAATACATACAGATCTTTCTTAATATTATTTTGATTAAAATAGTACGTGAATAAGCAAAAAATGGCACATAAAATAGTGTGAATGGGGAAGATGACACAAAATCGTTTTGCCGTTTCTCTATTCTTATTCTATGTTGTACTTTCAAACTTTGGGTACTCTTTAATTAGGACAGACTTTATTGCTCAACTGCTATGATGCAAGCCAAATTTGATGCATTTATTTCAGTTTTGAGCTTAGTAAACCGTTCATTTTTTAGATTATACTAAAGAAGATATTAATCATCATTTATTTGGGAAGTAATATTATATAATTTTCTATACTATTTGCAATAGTATAAATGTGTTATACACTATCAGGGGCTGCTTTTTTGTGCACCTCATCTACAACAAGGGTTTTTTTCATTTATGTTTGTGGACCTTCACCATTTGAGGAAGTGAGTTAGATAAGAAAGTTACAGGTATGGTGAGCAATGACTGACAAAGGCACGTACTGCGTATTCCTTACAGAAGAGTAAGCAATTTGTTCTAAAAAACACCGGCTAAAGTCAAACATCGTTAGCAATCTTATTACTTAAATAGAATTAACATCAATAAACTGTAAGGTGCTGGTACATGCGAGTAGATTTGATCTTCTATTAAACAAAAATGCAAGTACAGCTCTAAAAAGGTCAACCTAGACTTCTGTAACAGATCTGTTCAGGTCATCGCTGTTCCTCTGACCTTGTGAGTCTTTGGAATTTTAAAAGTGTATTTTGCTTGCCTTTCATGTGGTCTGTGTACAAGTCACTGTGGCGTATGCGGTCCTACACAGCCTTGCTATAGACGTGACGAGCCTCCGCTATGTTGCAATGGAGAACAGGTTCAGTATGGAGCTGCCGAGAAAATTCAGCTGGAAAGCTCGTTGCAGAAAAGCATCGTTATCTGCGTCCAGCTGCAAAGCGTCACTCGTGGGTGCTGAAGAATCGATTTCCAAGGCAGTGGGTCTAGGCGATTTAGAGTGTTAAAGGTCCCAGCGAAAACAAAACAGCGCTGGTCCTTTTTCATGCACGCACGAGAGCAAATGCAAAGGACACCGTAGTCGGCAGGATTTGAACCTGCGCAGGGAGACCCAAACAGATTTCAAGTTTGTTGCCTTAACCACTCGGCCACGATTACAGTAAATACGCCAGCTGTTGGCTTCTTGCTACAATCGAACAGGGAGTGCGAGGCGGCGGCAACTTTTTTCAAGTTCGCTCTCCGTTTAAGAAACCTTTTACGCCATACGTGTAAGCAGACACACACCTCAGAGTACTTAAGGGTGGCTTCAAGTTGGAATGATAAAGTCTCCCCGTTCGGACATGAAAATAGAACTTTCTTAGACAGAAAGAAATCAACAACGGAGACATGTGGACGACGATTTCAGTCACTGCACTTTGAATAGCATTTTTACTCGAGTTACAGGAGATGCACGAATGGCCCTTGACCTACGCTCTTACGAATGCCTTGGAACATTCAAAGAGAACAGCCCTCAAGTCCTGCGGTTTATTATAATGCTGTTGCTTGTCGAGGCAGTATTTGACTCCGTCCTACCGTTGAGACACGGGGCGTACTGTAAATGAACTGCACCTGACAGCTTTAGAAAAACACCTGGGCTCAGTACGGTGCTGAGAGCTCAGCGTTGCTGTTGTTCTAATTAGCACGCACTGCATCGGCTATGACCCGAACTTTTCAATTATTCCGATCAGTAAGTCAACACGTAGTCCACATGAAAGGTAGAAATATTCTCTTGTCTGTCTCTTGTTTTTATAGAACTGAATGTCCCTGACAATGTACTGTTAGTTTTAATTGAAGAACGGCATCTGTGTTCAAATATACCAGACAAGTTTACGTAACTGCTCATGCAACACAGTTGTAATTCGTCAAGAAATAAAGTCGAACAACAGCTGCGAGTTTGATTCTGAACGTATGAGATTGCAGCGCCTTTTACTTCCATTGACAAATGATAGATATTCGAAGAGAGATCCTTCAGACCAGCAAGCAAACCCACGGCTATTTCGGTTTTCTATCTAGGCAACGTTGGTGTCTGCAATAGCATACATGAAAGCGTGATGCAATTTCTGTGGCTACATTTGTTGCACGTCATGCACAGTAAGAGTGTTTCTAACACCAAATACAAAGTCAACAATTAGCGATCACGCCTTCTCCTCAGTTAACCCACTGAAACCTTGCTGTTAACAGTTCTTTACTGCGTGCTTTACGAGCACCTACATATTGTGTCGGTTCTTTCAGCTTTATTCATTAGATTTTCAAAGGCATAAGTAGAGCACCAGAGGTGCGAACACAAAGTGTGTGGTTACCTGAAGAATTGATTTCCATGGCAGCGGGGACAAGCGATTTAGCGTTTTTATAGCACGAGGAAAGGAGAAGCGGCACTACGCCTTTTCAGCGCAGGCACAAAGCGACGTGCGGCAGACGCCGTAGTCGGCAGGATTCGAACCTGCGCGGGGAGTCCCCAATGGATTTCGAGTCCATCACCTTAACCACTCGGCCACGACTACAGCGAGCTCGCCGCTGCCGCATTCCTCCTATAATCTAACACGGAGTGCGAGGTGGCTGCGGAAACTTTTTCAAAGTCGCTCTCCGTTAAAAAAAAAAATACCTTTCACAAAATACGTGCCGGCAGACAGACACGCCTCAGAGGGTTTAAGGTTGGCTTCACGTTCAAATGATAAAGTCTCCCCGTCCAGATGTCAAAATGCAACTTTGGCAGACAGAAAAAACATCAACAAACCACAAATGTGGACAAGGATTTTACAAGCTGCACCACACTGCACTTTCAAAAGCATTTACATTCCTGTTAGACGCAGGAATTGCCTTTGATTTGCGCGCTTACGAACGCCATGGAAAACGAAACAAAAGTAAAGCCCTCAGCTCTTGCACTTGATTATAATGCCGTTACGTGTCGAAGCAGTAATTTACGTCATCCCACCACTGCAACACGGGGAATAGAGGGAAATGAGCACAAGGTGAGATATTTTTAATCTGTAAGGCTTCTGTAGTTTCTTTTTGAAATCATTGTTACAACATATTATGTAAAAGCATGTTGAAAAGAATCTACCTGCATTCCAGCGGCCCTGAGCAAGAGGCCGCTGTCCAGGAGGAAGAGATGCCAGAGGCTGCTCTAGAAACTGAAACAGAAGCGGATAAGGAAGGGGAAGATGTGAGCTCTGAAGAACTCTATCAGCAGTAAGACTTTTTATTTTTCAGATGTATCTATTTTTTACTAAAATTCTATTTGTCTTATAGGTATAAAATGTTTAAACCGGTGTTTTATATCCTTACAGGCCCTGAGTAGTTAAACAGTATCAGCAGGCCGGAAGAGAGTGGCCCAAGCTGGACTCTATAGAAAGCACTCCCTGGATGCTCCTCTCCTGATTGGATTCAAACAGTACCTTACCAAGGATCTGGGAGTGGCAAATTATTCTCAGGAGGTATTTATTTTTTAAAGGCATTAAAAATTAAGCAATGGTATCTTCATTGTAAATGTTTTTGTTTCTTAGCTTAAAATTCACCCATGTGAAATGATGTCAGCCATAAACGTCATGACTCTATATTTCCTACCTGAATCTATTCTACTTAAATTATTACATTATACACAATTTGAGTTCATTTTAAAAAGTAAAAGGTAATGAAAGGAATGCATTTTCATAAGAAAGATAATACCGATATGCATGTGATAATCTTCCTTATATCATGTAGTGCGTCATTTGGACATTTTGTGGGCTTGAAATACAAAGAAAATCATGTTCTATGGTACAAGATAAATACCAAACTTAAGCTTTTATTTTAATTAGATTTGTTTATAAAGCATAAGCAATCATTTATTACATCGCTTCTTGAATTAAATCTTTTGACAAGAGGTAAGACTTCTATTTTACATTTAAACCCATGTTTAGCTGTGTTTTTTAGATTTAACTGAACCAATTTCTGTGTGTGATAATGTCCTTGAATTCTGACAACATCACACTAAATTACATGATATAAAACAACTAATGTTTCTAGAGATAAAGTTTCTGGGATGCTTCTAATTACTTTTTATTACCAGGGACAGTTTAATTCACCTTGTACAGTACTGAAAGACCAAGATGCTTTTTTTAAAAGTTATTTAACATTTTATAGAACTTTGTCTACTATGGCAACATGATGAGCTTGGTGAAACTTGGAAAAATACTGCTTGGCCACTTATCTTAATATAAAGATAGGATAAAGGTTTATCTTTTGCACCTACCTGACCCCCAGGGAAGGTCAATGCTTTCTAAGTTGATGGTTCCCTACAGTAGACTGTACCTTATCTTCAAAGATAATGTATATTGACCCAAATCAGTTTTGGAATCCAATCTACTGACAAGATGGAGCACATCCTTTTTTCAGGATTTTAGCATCATACGTTTGGTATATTTAGTCCCTAATGCTGAAAGAAATGATCATAGAACATTTGGACACTTTGTGGGCTTGAAATACAAAGCAAATCATGTTCTATGGTACAAGATAAATACAAAACTTAAGCTTTTATTTTAATTAGATTTGTTTATAAAGCATAAGCAATCATTTATTACATTAATATATGTGAAAATAACATTTTAGCATCATACGTTTAGTATATTTAGTCCCTAATGCTGAAAGAAATTATCATAGAACATGACATCTAACCTTACCTGTGGCGTCTTTAATCCCTATTGCTCAATGCACGGTGAAAGCATTGCATACATGTGTCTGACAATGAGGAATGGGCCCCTGAGACAGTCATTTGCATGTTTCACAAACGATCGTATATTACTAGAGATTCTGTTTGGGATTCAGATGTGCATTCGGACAGCAATCCCTTTCAAGAAATGATATGTTCTGGATGAGGTCAAAGGTGATGGAACACTGTATTTAGGATGTGCTTGCAGTGATTGTGTGTCTCCTGCTTCAACGCAGTGATATATAGATGTGCTCCTGTAATTTATTGGTACATGCCCAGGGCAGTAAGCAGTCTGAGGATTTATTTCCAGACGGCATAGAGCAGTGAAGCAGTGAAGTAGTGCAACACACTGGATCATTATATTATTAGAATCTATTCTACTTAAATTATTACATTATACACAATTTGAGTTCATTTTAAAAAGTAAAAGGTAATGAAAGGAATGCATTTTCATAAGAAAGATAATACCGATATGCATGTGATAATCTTCCTTATATCATGTAGTGCGTCATTTGGACACTTTGTGGGCTTGAAATACAAAGAAAATCATGTTCTATGGTACAAGATAAATACATAACTTAAGCTTTTATTTTAATTAGGTTTGTTTATAAAGCATAAGCAATCATTTATAACATTAATATATGTGAAAATAACATTTTAGCATCATATTATTACATACAGGTCTCTAGCTTCAACACAGTGAGATATATATATGCTCAGTAATTTATTGGTACATGCCCAGAGCAATAATCAGAATGAGGATTTATTTTCAGACGGGCTACAGGTAGTGTTGTGAAATACTTCAACACACTGGATCGCAGATTTAGACCCCCTTCACTCTTACTCCTTAAAAACCAAAGAAATGAAGATATGTAGCAATCACATTGTAACAGTGGTGACAGTGACTTAATGCTTATACTAGTGGACTTCTGGTACCTTTAGGGTACGGTGTTCCCTGAAGGGCTCTCAAACCCCGCATTTCAGATGCCTAGCTGTATCGCTGATGTGTTGCACCTCAGAATCACTTTTAAACCTTACCTCTGCTATCTTTAATCCCTATTGCTCAACGCATGGTGAAAGTATTGCATAAATGTGTCTGAAAATGAGCAATGGGCACCTGAGAGTCATTTTCCTGTTCCACATGCAATTTCAACATTTTCCTTGGGAGACATCAAGCCAGCAAGCCACTGCTGTGGTTCAGTGGCCAGTGTGGAGTTCAGTGGCCCTGTTGTACACAGAAAGCACATTGAGTTCCTTGGACATGAAAAGTTCCAGATAAAAGCCATTTCTCATCCTTTCTCTTGTTGTCGATGTTGCTATTGTATGTAAAGGTGGCAACTTGCTCAGCGAGCAGGCGGAGCACACACCGAATGCAGATGTGTCTGAGTGGTGTGTCCAAGTGGCTGCAAAAGGACAGCGCTCCCGGGGCGCCGTGGCTTAGTTGGTTAAAGCGCCTGTCTAGTAAACAGGAGATCCTGGGTCCGAATACCAGCGGTGCCTTTTTTTGTTCTGTCTTCTTATTATTCCGATCAGTAAGTCAACACGTAGTCCACATGAAAGGTAGAAATATTCTCTTGGCTGTCTCTTGTTTGTATAGAACTGACCCTGACAATGTCCCTGACAATGTACTGTTAGTTTGAATTGAAGAACGGCATTTGTGTTCAAATATACCAGACAAGTTTATGTAACTGCTCATGTGACACTCAGTTGTAATTAGTCAAGAAATAAAGTCGAACAACAGCTGCGGTTTTGATTCTGAACGTATGAGATTGCAGCGCCTTTTACTTCCATTGACAAATGATAGAGATTCGAAGAGAGATCCTTCAGACCAGCAAGCAAACCCACGGCTATTTCGGTTTTCTATCTAGGCAACGTTGGTGTCTGCAATAGCATACATGAAAGCGTGATGCAATTTCTGTGGCTACATTTGTTGCACGTCATGCACAGTAAGAGTGTTTCTAACACCAAATAAAAAGTAAACAATTAACGATCACGCCTTCTCCTCAGTTAACCCACTGAAACCCTTGCTGTTAACAGTTCTTTACTGCGTGCTTTATGAGCACCTACATATTGTGTCGGTTCTTTCAGCTTTATTCATTAGGTTTTCAAAGGCATAAGTAGAGCACCAGAGGTGCGAACGCAAAGTGTGTGGTTATCTGAAGAACTGATTTCCATGGCAGCGGGGCCAAGCGATTTAGCGTTTTTATAGTACTAGGAGAGGAGAAGCGGCACTTCACCTTTACCGCGCAGGCACAAGGCAACGTGCGGCAGATGCCGGAGTCGGCAGGTTTCGAACCTGCGCGGGGAGTCCCCAACGGATTTCAACGCAGTGCGAGGTGGCTGCGGAAACTTTTTCAAAGTCGCTCTCCGTTAAAAAAAAATACCTTTCACAAGATACGTGCCGGCAGACAAACACGCCTCAGAGGGTTTAAGGCTGGCTTCACGTTCAAATGATAAAGTCTCCCCGTCCGGATGTCAAAATGCAACTTTGGCAGACAGAACAAACATCAACAAACCACAAATGTGGACAAGGATTTTACAAGCTGCACCACACTGCACTTTCAAAAGCATTTACGTTCGTGTTAGACGCAGGACTTGCCTTTGATTTGCGCGCTTACGAACGCCATGGAAAACGAAACAAAACTAAAGCCCTCAGCTCCTGCACGTGATTATAATGCCGTTACGTGTCGAAGCAGTAATTTACGTCATCCTACCACTGCAACACGGGGAATGGAGAGAAATGAGCACACGCTACGAATCGTCTCAATCACTCCCTAGAGTCGTAAGGCGCATTGAAGGGTGCACCCCCATCATTAATCGTTGCGCCTCTGTGAAAGGAAAGCTCTTGGGCAGTCTTTGAAACAGCTCGGATGAAACACTTGATTGCTTCCATGTGCATCTGGAGCCCACCCAGTGGGCAAAAGACGTATAATATACGTCTATTAAACGCATACCTTATACGTCTAAATGTGGTCTACAATTCGTCTAGAATGAAATTCTAATATACGTCTAAAGTTATACGTCAATTATACGTCTATGTTTAGACGTTCATTATACATAAATGGTTGGAGTTCTATTATACGGATAAATTTAGAGGACTATTATACATATATGGTTGGAGTTCCGGATAACTTTAGAGGTCTATTATACGGATAACTTTAGAGGACTATTATACGTATATGGTTAGAGGTCTATTATACGTATAACTTTAGAGGTCTATTATACGTATAACTTTAGAGGTCTATTATATGTATATGGTTAGAGGTCTGTTATACGTATATGGTTAGAGGTCTATTATACGGATAACTTTAGAGGTCTATTATACGTATATGGTTAGAGGTCTATTATACGCATAACTTTAGAGGTCTATTATACGTATATGGGTAGAGGTCTATTATACATCAAATATAGATTTTATAGGTGTAGAAACAAGTAAACCAAGCCAATGATTAGATTTAGAAATGTATTCTGAAAATACACATTCACACCTGAAACATATGTATTTCAAATTATACATTGTATACAATCAATCAACAATCAACATATGGGCAATAATCATAAAAAACACAACTAGTCTTAAACTTCAGCTACAAATTCTGGTAACATGGCAATATACAGTATAGTAATGACAAACACAAAACTAATTACATTAACACACTAACTCAAAACCACATTTTGATTCAAATATACACTTTAAAATGTACAACTTCTATATTTCCAAGAAAAAAAAATATTACAATGGAAGTTAAGATGATTTTTTTCCACTATTTGCAAACCCTGTCTAATTGTCCTAACAGTTAGAACCAAAAACCTATTATTTTCAGTGTCCAGATCTCCTGGCCCCCTGCCTTGCATATGCATTCTTCAAGTAACACATTGCATGCTCCTTTATTTCTTTTTCTGTTGATGTAGGGTGGGACTTCAGCACCGCAGCTAGGAGAAAATTATATAATATTACTTCCCAAATAAATGATGATTAATATCTTCTTTAGTATAATCTAAAAAATGAACGGTTTACTAAGCTCAAAACTGAAATAAATGTATAAAATTTGGCTTGCATCATAGCAGTTGAGCAATAAAGTCTGTCCTAATTAAAGAGTACCCAAAGTTTGAAAGTACAACATAGAATAAGAATAGAGAAACGGCAAAACGATTTTGTGTCATCTTCCCCATTCACACTATTTTATGTGCCATTTTTTGCTTATTCACGTACTATTTTAATCAAAATAATATTAAGAAAGATCTGTATGTATTCAGATAGTATTATTATTGTTCATACTTACTCGTCAAAAGAGGATTGCTGAGATATTTGCGGATATACTTCTACGTTTGAAAAACGTGTCCAAAATGGTGACCAACGAATACTAGCAATGCATTGTGGTATATAACCGGAAAATATGCTGGGTTCGATATTTTCTCAACGTATGCGTTTATTAATGTTGTCGATATTTTGGTTGAAATATAACATTGATAATCAGCTATGAGCTGATGTGCAATTTTAACGCATGTAGTTAGTAAGGATCGGTCACTGTTGTATGGTATTATATATAATGACATTATGGAATAGGCTGGGGACAGGCCTGGCATCACGGGGGGAGGGGGGAATGTTGCCCCTTCAGTTTTGGGCAAAAAGATTTACCTAACTTAATTTGCGCCCTAAAAAAATAGTTGTACTTTGTCAATGGTCAGACAACACTAAATGACACGAACAGTCACTCAGTCTGTTTGATGGGCAGGAGGGCTATCCGTCCAGGAACTGCACATATCAGTGTCTTTATTGAGTGTCAACATTACGATCCTGTTTGCTCAGGTGGGCCGATTCCTTGCAGTAGTTTATCATTATACTTAAAATCGTTATATAACTAGGACTAGTTATAGCACTCTGTGCTTTCTGTTGGTTTTACAACATTTTTTCTTAACGATTCAGAACGTCCATGTAGCTGCAAAAATGAACGCTTATGGTACTTTTCGCTCCAGGCAATACTCTCCAGTGAGAGTGACGAAAAATGTGAAACTGAACTTCATCGCAAATACCAGATTGCTAGTCGATATCTTCTATCATGAAGCACTAATCAATGGCATAGCTGCGAGATTTCATTTGGGTAGCTGCACCGTACAGCTCCGTTTCAACCGAAATATCACCCCCGCTCAGAATTTCAGACGCCCCCCTACAGATTTTTCCCCGGGCACCGCGCACTGATGGGGGACGGGGTTTCCAGGAAATGGTATCAACTTTTCTCAAGAAAATAAAAATAGAAACTCTATAGGCACTCAAACATTTTACTGTTTTTTTTTCAGGCAGGTGGCAAGACCCCTCCGCAAAACCCTTGTATGCCAAGCTGTGGGCATTGATTCGTCGAATATACGTATATTCACGGCGAAAATACGGCTATACGTATATATACGTCGCCTCGACGTATAATCAACGTCGAATTGCAACCGTAAAATCGACGACATTAATAAATGCATATATAACGTCGAAAACACATCTAACACTAGGAGTATACGGCACTCTGCACAGTGTACGAAGTAAATTATTTTCGCAGTAATTAATTTACACGTGTATAATAAATATAGTAAATATAATTAATTACTGCGAAAATAATTTACTTCGTACACTGCGCAGAGTGCCGTATACTCCTAGTGTTAGATGTGTTTTCGACGTTATATATGCGTTTATTAATGTTTATTTCACAGCGTCGTGCACCTTTTCATTGCTCTCGCTTTCAGAGCCTCCGCACGGCACACGACTCGACATCAGGAAGCACATTGAAGTGAAAGCAGGGAGCGCTGCGACATGCACTGTGCAGATCCCGCCACACTAAGAGGTATATAAGCGTCAAAGGCAAGTCATTCCGAGTTGGTCGTTTGTGTTTTCCGTTCAGACGCGAAATGCTGAAATGATCTCTCGGCTCTTCGGTTGTCATTTCTGCTCCGTAAAGGAATCACAGCACGCGTCGCCTTCCAGCACGCTGGGTCGGGACACGATGCCGGGGGTCGGAGCGTGCGATGTCTTCCTCGTTAGTATAGTGGCAAGTATCCCCGCCTGTCACGTGGGAGACCAGGGTTTGATTCCCTGACGGGGAGTAGCTTTTCTTTTACCTCCTTAGAGAAAGGACTGCCTTTCACTTCTCTGTTTTCTAACACAACGTCGTGCACCTTTTCATTGCTCTCGCTTTCAGAGCCTCCGCACGGCACACGACTCGACATCAGGAAGCACATTGAAGTGAAAGCAGGGAGCGCTGCGACATGCACTGTGCAGATCCCGCCACACTAAGAGGTGAGTGGGTCTGTTCGATGCACAAAGAACGCTTTGATAAGCGTCAAAGGCAAATCATTCCGAGTTGGTCGTTTGTGTTTTCCGTTCAGACGCGAAATGCTGAAATGATCTCTCGGCTCCTCGGTTGTCATTTCTGCTCCGTAAAGGAATCACAGCACGAGTCGGCTTCCAGCACGGTGGGTCGGGACACGATGCCGGGGGTCGGAGAGAGAGATGTCTTCCTCGTTAGTATAGGACCTGTCACGTGGACCTGTCACCTGTCCCCACCTGTCACGCGGGAGACCGGGGTACATCAGGACGCGCATTGAAGTGAAAGCAGGATGCGCTGCGACATGCACTGTGCAGATCCCGCCACACTAAGAGGTGAGTGGGTCTGTTCGATCACAGCGCTAGGCGAATCCCCAATCCCCTTTTGTGCGTGGCGACAGAAGAAGTCTGGTCTGTTTCCGCCCGGTTTCGATCCGGGGACCTTTCGCGTGTGAGGCGAACGTGATAAACACTACACTACGGAAACTGTGGTCAGATGTGCCCAGCGGCCCAGCGCTGAGCTTCGCCAATGCGATTCAGCTGCTTCCAGTGCCTTTATTGGGGTGCGCTGATGGACCGTGCTCTCTCTCCAGAGACCAGCACGCCTGTCATGGACGGAGCAGGAAAGACGGCGCCACATTCTACAGCCCTCTCCACGCAATCGACGAAATCGGGCTACTGAAGTGGAGAAAATCGCCTCTCCAGAAAGTGCAAATATCATCTTGGAGAGTATAAATCCTATTGCCGAAGGTCAGCCCTGTCTACCAGAGTGACCCTCCCACCTCCTGCAGCGATGGTCAGCTCGTCTCACACGCGAGAAGTTTCGGCTGGAAACAAGCGCCCCCTCTTCTCGCACGTTTTGCACGTTGAGTAGTTTTAATGCGGCTCCTTCGTACACAGTGCTGATCTTTTGGAAAGCAGGAGGCAAAATTGACACGTTCCCATACCGGGAGTCGAACACGGGCCATCTGGGTGAAAACCAGGAATCCTAACCGCTAGACCATATGGGAGTGCGCAACCCTGCTGTTCCGGGCATCATGCAAGCAAACTACATAAATATGAGAAAACACGCAAGAGAGTTGTCACTCAGAGTGTCGAAGGGTCGATGTATACTGGGGCTCAGTTGAAATGCAACGTCAGGACTTTCCCGAATTATGTCACACGAAGAGAGCACAGCCTTTTCCGCCCTGCCCCGTGTGTATCGGTAACTCGCCGTGATCGTATAGTGGTCAGTACTTTGCGTTGTGGCCGCAACAACCCCGGTTCGAATCCGGGTCACAGCAGAATAGGGGCGTCTGCTTTTACTACTTGCACGAGTGAAAGCAAAAAAAAGCCAATTGATGTGAACGAACGGCGCTTTACAGAGGAGTACTGCCTGACTGGATCGTTGATGAACGACAGGGACCACTCCGACCTCTTCTCGGGTTTCTTCAATGACTTACTAAGGATCTTCTTCACATTCGCCCATGCAGGGGAAGCCAGTTACACCAAAGCAAACGCAGGAAAGTGCAATTCAAGCAGAGACCAGGAGGGACTTGTTTACACCGAGAGTGGTTGGAGAATGGAACAATGCGCCCAGCCCTGTTGCTGGAGCCGATTCTTGATGAGATCTTGGGCTCACTAAGAAGCCCCCGCTGGATGCTAATCTTTCTGTTGTTCTTGCAGGTCCTGCGCTGCTTTTGAGCCGACAGAGCTCGTCCTGATCTGTCGGCACAGCCCAATTGCAAATGATCGGCTCCGCATACAGAAGGAACGTGCGTTTGGTACAAGAGTGCATGAAGGCACCGGAAATACATTGGGAACAAATGACCGGTCGCTCAATACCTCTGTGAAGTACAGGAGCGTGCAAAACGAGGCTGTTTCCGCCCGGTCTCGAACCGGGGACCTTTCACGTGTTAGGCAAACGTGATAGCCGCTACACCACGGAAACCTGCAGGGATTGCTGCTGGTGTCTCGCTTGCGTTTCGGGCTGAGAAAGGGACACGTCACTTTAGGCAGGGGGCGCTGGAGAGAGGAACAAAGGGCGCGATGAAACAAAACACCGAAACCCGGGATCGAGCCAGGGACCTTTAGAACATACTCTCACGAATCGTTAGAATACGTGCGTTTGATCATCAATTGCGTAACAACCACATTCGTTCGACTTGAGCCATCAAGCTCATAGTTTTCAAATCTTGAAAGCTGTCATTGAGCACATCATAGTGTGCAGTACGCCCCGTAACTTGCGCACTTCAACAGAAAGAAGAGCAGACAGCTCCATAAATATGCGAGGCGCAGAGAGTGCAAGGCGAGCCGCACACGTTTCGGTGGCTGAGAGAGGGCAGTTTTTGCTTCTGCATTTCCCAAGTAAGGACGCATGACAACAAGCGATCGCGGTGCTCATTTACGACATAGTGGTGATGAGTTTTCAGTACGTGTTCTTTTGAACGAGCAATGAGGTTGCTGCCTTGGACAGCTGACTGCACGCTCTCATTGTGCCACGTGATGAGTATTCACCAGGCTCGTTCAGTCATTAGTCACATTCCATCGTTTGCCATAAGCAGATGCTGCAAGGTGATGTGGATATCAGTTCCCAGTCTTGTGGACGAGGACAAAAAGAACACACAAGGGCTCATCCGCGAGTTGAACCCAGGACCTCCCACTCCCTAAGCAAGAATCATACCCCTTAACCAATGAGCCATGGCAGCACTTTCCATTTTATTCTGTCAGCGAGCTTGAGGACGGGGGAGAGGCGTCATTCACTCGTCCAGTCAGACCTTCATCAATAAGTCAAGAAAGCCGCAATTACACGACTGCCTTGCAGACGAAGGGCAGTGAACTGCACCGGTAAGAGGGGAACAAGCGGCACTAGGCGACACCGAGGCATGAGCCCCAGCGAGGGGGGCTAGCTTGCATGGTACAGCGCTCGCTTTGCATGCGAGAGGTAGCAGGATCATTTCCCACGTCCTCCAGGTGTGTGCTTAGAGCTTGATGTGCCGAAAGGTGTCCTTTAGCCTGTGGTCACGCCTTGCATGGAGAGCGTCATGCAGCTGTCAATCATTTCGCAGCCACGCCCCCTCTTCATCTTCTCTCTGCCTTAAGCGTCTCCGCCACTCTCTCTTGACATTTCATGTCAGCATGTCAGAAGTCCGAGTGACGTTTTTAATGGCTGAGTGAGGGCACGATGCTGAAGCAGAGAGGCCACTTCAGCCAGAGAGACTTGTGCTAGGTGAGATCTGAAAAACAGACTCGCAACAGAAACAGACCAAAAAAGTATCGGTGAGATCAAAAGGCAAATGCAACATCCAGCAGAGGGCGTCTAAAGATTAGGGAACGGGCGACTGAAATCCATATGAGGCAAACTTTCCGGCTGTGTACTGCAGCTGGCCTCGTTGGCGTAGTTGGTAGCACGTCAGTCTCATCATCTGAAGGTCCTAAGTTTGATCCTCACACGGGGCAGGGCTGCTTCCTCTCTTGCTCTTTTCAAACACTTGCGGCAACTGTTCGCTCATAACCACGTCTGGAATGCGTGACCTTTACACGGGGGAGAAGCAACGCCGCATCCCTTTTCTAAAGAACATTCACATTCAGAAATAAGTCAAGAAATTTGCCATTACTTTCGCTCGCGCTGCTGTCAGCCTGCCCATGTTGCCAAAGAAAGATTCACTCGGCGTCAACATGACAGAACAGCGATCACTTGAAAACACTGTTCCACACTCCGTAAGCAAGAACTTCAGTGTTTGCAGTCACCCGATATGCCGATAGTCAAAGGAGCACAAAACACGAAGCGTCAAAAGACAAGATGAGTTGATGGAAAGAGCGTTGAATTGATGAGCACAAAAGTTCAGCTCGTACAATAGGCAACGAAGGTCCCGGCGTCATCATCGCACTTGAAAGGACTGCCTTGCAGACTAAGGGCAGTGGGAGGTTGCTGTTTTGAGATGGAGGCATTGGGATGGTGGGCCGAGATCTATTCTTCTTAAGGAATTCTTCATCGTGAAAGATCGGTCCACAGGTCATCCAAAGAACTTACAAATTTTTTGGACTCGGGGAATCGCGTGCTTCCGGAAGGGAGTGAAGTGCTCAAACACATGACATGCCCCCTTGATCTCACATGCACAATTCTGCTGCAACATGCACAGCTACCGTCCACACCAGGCAGTGGGGCTTCAGCAGAATTTGCTACGCCACCTGCAATTACATATCCAGCTGCACACATATACATGGCCCCTCTGTCCTTTTCAGGATCTCAAAAAAAAGCATAGCGTGGTTTTCCTGCAACCTGATTGACCGCATCTCCCTCAGAATGTGCCCCGTTGCATTCATTGCTGAAGCAGGACGGAGGCTAACGGGCATGCCAGAACAGTTAGGCTCAGCGATCTCTCCAAAATATTGTGGTTGTAGTGGAAGAAATATGGTTTAAATTGTACCTTGGTATTTCAAACTCTCTCTAGAATGTTATCCATTTCTATTTTATTTTGACAGTAACTGGCTAATGACACTAGATGAAAAGAGAAGAAAGAAAACACAACGTTTCGGCCGTGGAGCCTTCTTCAGGTGTGAGGGCTCCACGGCTGAAATGTTGTTTTCTTTCTTCTCTTTTAAGCATGGAATAGACCTATTACTTGTTCCTTTGCAGCCTACGCATGCTGACACAGCTCCCCACCTGAACTGCTAATGATGCCTGGTAGTTTGTGGTACTTGGGTATTGTCTTATGTTTGCTCAAACTGCATATGTGTGATTGCATATTTTTGGGTATTTTCATATGTCAATATTTAATTCACTGACATTCCTGTATGCTTGGAAGAAAGGTAGATTGGATTTGGCACAGGACGCCTGCCCATATTTGTTGATCATTGTTGGGCTGGAAAAACAATGATAAAAAGTGTATGAAAAAAGCTCTCTCCAATATTTCCCTTCTCTTCGCCATGGTTACACTGCCCGTTCTTTCCGTCTTTTGTCCTTCAACAAAGATTCCAGGGCTCTTTTTCCACCATAATATCAGAAGCCAAAAAATAACCATCTAATGTGTAAACAGCATTTGTAATGTTGGTAGCTGGAAGAGGTCAAGTATGTTTGCAAGACCTAGCTGATTACACCACAGACTTACTTTGTTGTTGTCAGTTTTTTTTTTCTCTTTTAAAGGCTGTAGGTGGGGTGTGATGGACTGTACCACTATCATAGAAGATTTTTTCAGGACACATCGCAGTTCCATAGTCGAATTTATCAATAGTAGAATTCCATAGGACCTTATTTACCAACATATTACCCAGTGTGAGACTCTGCCAGTAAACCTCAGAGCATTGAGTTCTCCACTGATAAAGATGGCTGTCTGAAGTCATGAAATCCACTGCTGGGATGCCTGAGAGACAGTAATTGAATCTTGGCTGGAATTAGGCTTTCTATTAGTGTTGATCTTTGGGAATTATGTGGTAAAAAGGGAAAACTCCTTTACTTTAGTCACTTTGAATGTTCAAATGTACAGAACCTGCAAAACTAAGCAATGAAAAAAATCCATCACCACTCTCATGATAGCATAACTCATAGTCTCTGCTGTTGTGTAACAATACACACTTTCAATTTTCTTATCGCCTGTCTCCAGAGAGAATGTTGTTAGTGCTGATGACCTTGAATTAGACCTTGTTGACTCTGTAAAACAATCTTCCTCTGCTTGATTTTCACTCAGATTGATTTTGTTCTCAGATTATTCCTGGCAGGACTGAGTTTCTAGGAAATGAAAAGTGAAAGAAAAAGTACAGAAGATCAGCCCTTGAATATACAACATTGTGCAGTGAGATTGTTAAATGTATTAGCTGCTATCCTGTGCTAGAGCCTGTCGTGGTAAGCAGTGGATGACAGGATCTAGCACAGATACTAATGAAACACTGTTAATGAAAGATAAAACACTTGAGTCTTATTTTAGTTTTCCATTTCCCTTTCATTTGTGATGTACTGTACAACAGGCCACAGAACATGCACAAAAACAGATATGCACACATTCACACCAGGCAATGACAGTCTGCCCAGTCAGAATCTGAGCTGAGGTATCAGAATTCTGAATTCCCTGAATTCTGTCATGGATCATCCACAATAAGGGCAATATTTGAACACGAGGATCCCCAGGAGAGAGCCTAGTAACATAAATCTTGGAGCAAAAGCAGATGATTAACTTCATAGTTTGTGTGGTTGAGCCAAAGTTGAGCAGGAGGATATGTGAGTCACCATTCTTAGAAATGGATCCAACTTCAGACAGGCGTCAAAAGTAAGAGTATACAGTGCTGGGGCAATGACACTTCAATGATCAGAAGGATAACAAGAGTTTTAATGCATTGAAATTGATTTTCTGGTGATGCACACTGTCATGGAACTATTAATTTTTAAGGATCACTTACTGACGTCAGACAGCTGCCAATTCTCCAGACTGGAAGGATGAACAGTTTATCCCCCTAGGTACCATATTTCCATATTTCGAAGCATTGGAATAATACATGTCATACAGCAACATAAAAACAGGAAGACAAGTATCACAGCCCCTATAATCGGTGTTAGTAACTTAAAAGAAAAACATTCCCCCTGGCCCAAACAGTGATTCTAACCAGGAGAGAAAAGCCGGTGTATCTTTTATGCCTCTCTCTTTATTCACCTTGTCTTTTAGTTCTTTCAAATGCTGAATAGCGAGCGTAAGATTTCCGTAATCATAGTCATTAGCTGGAATATATGTACAACAGGAGTCTCCTACTAAAGCATAGACTCCTCCAGATGCTGCATTTTGAAGGTCCAGCACGAACCTGTTCTGAAGTGCCATTAATCTAACTCCCCTTAATTCTTGTTTGATAGCGTCTAACGTGATATTAATAAAAGAGTACATTTCATAAAAAGTCGCATGGGTGAGGCTGTAGACTGAGGCATTAAAGCACATATATAACAAGATGCATTAAATTTCTTTAACTTTACAGTATGATTTATAAATTTATACCACAAATTACTCATATTCCCCTCATTATCAGTTTCATTCAGCCAGTTTGTATACAAAGAGGCTTCGTGTTTAGATTCTTCCTCTTTTGGGGTGGTGACAGGCTTCTACATAAAAAGGAAAAAGGCTGTGCACATCAGTCCCAAGCAGGTTATCCCCATCTGTCCTTGTGGAGACATCACTCCTGCGCTTTGCTCAGTTCGTTTGTGACCTTTTTACAGTGGGAAGCATGAATCCAGGGCACCATTTCTGTGACCTTCACAGCAGTGGCAGTGGTCAGCAGCACCTGGTACAGCCCCCTCCACCTGAGTGAACACCATTTCTTTTTCCTGAAGTCTTTCACCAGAATCCAGTCTCCTTATTCACTCATTAGTTCTTACAGCACAGGTAAATCCCTGTGGGCTGGAGCCCAGCATAATCCTAGGCTTTTTTGGTCAACATTGGTCAACAGATTGGTCAACAACTGGGTAATAACTCTTAGAAAAATCTACACATTGTTCCCCTGCCTCAGCTGTGACGTTTTGCAGAACAATTCTAGCTGAAGTTGTAAAATTTCTCTTTGTTCCGTTCCTGCAAAACATCTTATTATGAACAAATAAACCACAATAATCATTTGCATCTAGGGGAATCACTCCCAAGGGTAACCCCCCTTAAAGCTATATTGTTCTACCCATCAGGTTCTGCCACTAGATAAGAGAACCTTTCCCATGAAATCATTTTTTGACCTTCATGATCCCTTCAGGGCGTACAATTAGCACAGAAGCAGCAGCTTTAGTCCACATGTTTTTCAAACAGGATATTAACGATATGATCATAACGAATAATACCAGACCCACAAATATGTATTGAACCAGAGACCCTCTCCATGTTCCTAGCACAGACTGTAGCCATGCACCAATACCCCAATCATCTGGATTGCAGGATTTACGAAGAAAATTATTTTCGCAGTAATTAATTTATTATATTTACTATATTTATTATACACGTGTAAATTAATTACTGCGAAAATAATTTACTTCGTACACTGTGCAGAGTGCCGTATACTCCTAGTTGCGGCACACACGATACATACAGTAAAAAGCCTCAGGCACTGTGTTAGATGTGTTTTCGACGTTATATATGCGTTTATTAATGTCGTCGATTTTACGGTTGCAATTCGACGTTGATTATACGTCGAGGCGACGTATATATACGTATAGCCGTATTTTCGCCGTGAATATACGTATATTCGACGAATCAATGCCCACTGGGTAAACTCTTGAGCAAACTCTGAACCAGCTCTAAGGAAACTAATCCGATTAGACGTTACTTTGACTCATCTTTTTACGCTCAGTGCTGGATTGCTCAAACTCCAGCTAGGGTTAGGGTTAGCATTCCCACGCTACTTCGACACTTTGTTTACGCTCAGTGCTGGATTTTGGGAACTTCAGGACGAGTGGGAATTTTCTCCTATCTGTCAATTCTGTTTTGTTTTGGAGACTCTTGGCTGCCTATGTTGTACAGTGCAGCGTGAAGGAAACATTTTCCAAAACTGTGTCAGCTCAAAAGTTGTAAGAAAACCTCTCCAGCTGCTTTAACTCTCTTCATATTTGTCATTTAATGTGACACTCGATGTATAACTGGAGCCTCACATATGCAAATGGTGAGGCTCCAGTTCAACACCACTTTACAGTATCTGACAAAAGCATGGCAGACTGTGCCATGACCGGCAGATAACTTCTGCTTATTTTTACCATATTAAACATTGGAAATCCAACCACTTGCATTTGTGACACTTGATTTTGACTCCACCTAAGACACTCTTAAATCTTCAAACACTTTTCTCTTCTCCCGCAACACTCTTGTCTGTCGGCACTATGTGGCAGCGTTGCATGACAACCCCTCTCACCACGGAAAGGAACCTAACAGCTTTGGTAAGAGAGGAGAAAAGAACCTGGCCCGTACGGGGATCGAACCCGTGACCTTGGCGTTATTAGCACCACGCTCTAACCAACTGAGCTAACCGGCCTCATGACGGTGGTCCTCTCTGTGCTGCAAATAATCGAACTCAGGGAATTTCTTTTGCCCTCCTTTGAATAGAAAGCCGTGTAATTCAGTGTACGGGCTTTCTCGTGCAGTTTCATGTTCTTGTAACCCAAATCCTACACTGGCCTGAAGAGTCCCCCCATTTCACAGCATTTTTCAGCTGATTTAAAATGTACCTAAAGGAGAAGCATTATTGAAGACCATCAATTACCAAGAGCTTTTGTCAAAGGTTTTGGTGGTCATTTTTAATGACCACAGAGCACTATGACCTCGGTTTTACATCTCATCCGAAAGACAGCGCCCTTTTACAACACAGCGTCTCCGTCACTATGCTGGGACATTGGGACCCGCACAGACCTCAGGGTGAGCGCCCCCCCGCCGGCACCATTAACACCGCTTCCAGCTGGAAGCTTTGTTTTTCCCTGTAGCTTACCCTCATCCGGGTACTGACCTGGCTCACACCTGCTAAGCTTCAGTGGGTTTTCAGTTGCGAGTTGCAAGGGGATGCAAGTGATGGAGCTGCTCGCTGCAAAAGCCACTACATTGGCCGGGAATCAAACCCAAGCCTCCCGCGTGGCAGGCAAGAATTCTACCACTGAACCACCAATGCTCAGTGTCTGGGCCTTCAAAAAAGACGCTTTTTTGGTGCTCTGTGCAAAAAGCGTCGACATATGCTTCCAGCTGCAAAATGCCATTCGCGGATGCTGAAGAATTTATTTTCAAGGCAGCGGGTACAAGCGATTGGGCGTTTTAAAACCACCAGGAACAGCAAAGAGGCGCGCTTCTTTGCTTGCGCCGGAACACACCGACTGGAGGCGGACAACGTAGTCGGCAGGATTCGAACCTGCGCGGGGAGACCCCAATGGATTTCTAGTCCATCGCCTTAACCACTCGGCCACGACTACAGCAAGCCCCGCTGCCGCTGCGTTGTTGCTACAATCTTACCTGGATCGCGAGGCGCCGGCGGAAGCCTATTTCAAAGTCGTTCTCCGTTTCAAAAAAACATTTCCAAAATACAAGCCTTGCAGACAGACACGCCTCAGAGGACTTAAGGGTGGCTTCATGTCGGAATGATAAAGTCTCCCCGTCCGGACATGAAAATTCCACTTTGTTACACACAAAAAAAGAATCAACAACAGAGAAATGCCCACAAGCATTTGAAAAGCCGCACCACGTCGCACTTGAAATACCTCTTACATTAGTGGTAGACGCAGGAATCGCCTTTTTATTTACGCTCTTACCAACGCGATGGAAAGCAAAACAAAGCAAAGCAGAGCAAAACAAAACGAACAAACGAAAACCCTCACGTCCCGCACTTGCATATAACGCCGTTACGTGCCCAAGCGGTATTGTACGTCATCCTAGCACTGCACGCCGGTGCGTATGGTATATGGGAACGAGCACACGCCACGAATCGTCTCGTATCACTCCCTACAGCTGTAAGGTGCCTTGAAGCGTGCACCCCCAACATTCTTCTTTGCTCATCTGTGAAAGGTAAACTCTTGAGCAAACTCTGAACCAGCTCTAAGGAAACTAATCCGATTAGACGTTACTTTGACTCATCCTTTAAGGGACCCTTGTTAATTGGAGAAATCAATGATTTCGAATGAATTCTGTATGCGTTAAAAGACAGCTATACACAGAAAACATGCAGGACACTGCTCATGATGTTTCCCGAGCCGAAACACAGTGCGTTTTTCCAAGCCATCTGACCAAGCCTGCCCACTGAAAACTGCAGGAGATCGTGTAAAGACGTTCAAGTTTGTAACTACTGCACGCACAGGAAGCAGAATAAATTCCTCTATTCAAACTTTCAAAGGTTTGCTTTGCGAACGCTGCAGGACATCGCACAATCTCTTTTGAACAGGGACAAACGATTTCTTATGGGGCGCAGTAAGTACAGACGTTTAAAAAGCTCCACTCATGCCAATGATGCAGCATGAAGAAGCGCAACCTAAAGTTTGCATTCCTAGCACTGTTGCATTCCCCGCATCAGTAGCTAAGAGAATATAATTTACGACTCTTGTTAATACAGTTTCAGAAACCAGACTGAAATTTCTCAAGTATATTATTTGAATCCATTTGATGTTGGGCAACAACTATTCTTTCAAGACTTTTAGATTGAAATGGGACCTTTGAGACAGGCCTGTAGTTGTTAAGAACTTGTGGATCCAAATTTGACTTCTTAAGGAGCGGTCTAAGAACCACTACCTTAAATTGATCATGTACGACGCCTGACGCAAGCGATGCATTCATCATACTAATTATAGGTCCTGCCAGTCCTTCGAGGGAATCTTTGACTAGCTGAGTGGGGATGGGATCTAGCGAACAGGTGGTTGACTTTGTCTTACGTCTGTGTTCATGAGTCCACCATAAGAAGAAATCTGAACAGGAGTGGTGATCATGCGAGGTCACCACGGAGGAAACCACTGCTCTCCCCCCAAAAAAAACCACCACTGCCCCTCTCAAGTTTGCTAAAGACCACATGGATGTTCCACAACTCCTGGAACAATGTTCTGTGGACAGACGTGACAAAAGTTGAACTTGTTGGTAAATGTGCACAGCGTTATGTTTGGAGATAACAAAACACCACATACCAACTCCAAAACCTCATCCCACCTGGGAAGCATGGCGGAGGCTGTACGGCTTGCAATCATCGAGGGACCGATGAATTCCAAGATGTATCAGGAAATTCTACAGCAGAATGTCAGGGTGTCTGCCTGTGATCTAAAACTCGAAAGACGCTGGGTCATGCAGCATGACAAAAACAAAGGAGTACATCAACAACAGAGTGGCTGAAACAGTAGAAATTCCGTATGTTGGGATGGCCAAGTAAGAGTCCTGACACACACGCTTTCACTCATATGAGCTACACGGCTACCAAGATGATCTCAGATGCGCCGAGCTGGTACGGAACATATTGAACTGATCGACGGCGAATTGTCTCTCAGACAGGCTTTTCACCTCTAAGCTCCCTGACTGACAGTGATCAGCTAGGTAGTAAAACAGTCAGCTGCTTCTAAGCCTTAAACAGCTGCATCTCGGCGCTTCCACGGAGAGATGATTTGAAAGCCGAACATCGCCCATTGGGAACACCTTACTATCACTAGTTTAAGAGACTCTTAAGGTCTTGCAGAGGTGCCTGTCTAATAGCATGCGCTTTGCAAGCTATAGGTGTTTAGGCTGAGGCAGAATGCCTGTTAACAAAATGTTTTTCTAAAGGGGCCTCGCACTCTTTTCCAAGCAATGGTCACCATCCCCACCGAGTGTCACAATGTAGTCATGTCCTAGGACATCACCTGTTAGTCTCCATTTGTCTGCAACCAACACTTTAGGTTACGGGGTCACAACCGCACCCCGGAGACCAGAGGAGCCGTTGGCATTCTGGCGGCGCAGATTGGGCTGAAGATGGGGCGCTTGAATCTCGCTGTTGGAGGCCGTCTGAAACTGACCCAAGCCTTTCCCTTGAATTAAATGTAAATAAGAAATGAACCCCAGATGCACATGGAATCAATCACGTGTTTCCTTTGAGCCGTTTCAGAGACTGCTCCAGAGTTTACCTTGCACAGATGCGCAAAGATTAATGATGGGGGTGCACGCTTCCAGGCGTCTTACAACTGTAGGGACTGATTAGAGACAATTCGTAGCTTGTGCTCATTTCCCTCTATTCCCCGTGTTGCAGTGGTAGGATGACTTAAATTCCTGCTTCGACACGTAACGGGATTATAATCAAGTGCAGGAGCTGAGGGCTTTAGTTTTGTTTCGTTTTCCATGGCGTTCGTAAGCGCGCAAATCAAAGGCAATTCCTGCGTCTAACACGAATGTAAATGCTTTTGAAAGTGCAGTGTGGTGCAGCTTGTAAAATCCTTGTCCACATTTGTGGTTTGTTGATGTTTTTTCTGTCTGCCAAAGTTGCATTTTGACATCCGGACTGGGGGACTTTATCATTTGAACGTGAAGCCAGCCTTAAACCCTCTGAGGCGTGTCTGTCTGCCGGCACGAATCTTGTGAAAGGTATTTTTTTTAACGGAGAGCAACTTTAAAAAGGTTTCCGCAGCCACCTCGCAGTCCGTGTTTGATTATAGGAGGAATGCGGCGGCGGGGAGCTCGCATTTGTCGTGCTCGAGTGGTTAAGGCGATGGGCTCGAAATGCGTTGGGGCTTCCCCGCGCAGGTTCGAAACCTGCCGACTCCGGCGTCTGCCGCACGTCGCCTTGTGCCTGCACGGCAGAGGCGAAGTGCCGCTTCTCCTTTCCTGGTACTATAAAAACGCTAAATCGCTTGGCCCCGCTGCCATGGACATCAATTCTTCAGATAACCACACATTTTGCGTTCGCACCTCTGGTGCTCTACTTATGCCTTTGAAAACCTAATGAATAAAGCTGTAAGAACCGACACGATGTGTAGGTGCTCTTAAAGCACGCAGTAAAGAACTGTTAACAGCAAGGGTTTCAGTGGGTTAACTGAGGAGAAGGCGTGATCGCTAATTGTTGACTTTTTATTTGGTGTTAGAAACACTCTTACTGTGCATGACGTGCAACAAATGTAGCCACAGAAATTGCATCACGCTTTCATGTATGCTATTGCAGACACCAACGTTGCCTAGATAGAAAACCGAAATAGCCGTGGGTTTGCTTGCTGGTCTGAAGGATCTCTCTTCGAATCTCTATCATTTGTCAATGGAAGTAAAAGGCGCTGCAATCTGATACGTTCAGAATCAAACCCGCAGCTGTTGTTCGACTTTATTTCTTGACTAATTACAACTGAGTGTCGCATGAGCAGTTACATAAACTTGTCTGGTATATTTGAACACAAATGCCGTTCTTCAATTAAAACTAACAGTACATTGTCAGGGACATTCAGTTCTATACAAACAAGAGACAGACAAGAGAATATTTCTACCGTTCATGTGGACTACGTGTTGACTTACTGATCGGAATAATTGAAAGGTTCGGGCTCATAGCTGATGGAGTGCGTGCTAATTAGAACAGCAACGCTGAGCTCTCAGCACCGTATTGAGCCCAGGTGTTTTTCTAAAGCTGTCAGGTGCAGTTCATTTACATGAAGGAAATCTCTTACTGGGTACGATTACAATGCAGTAAGTAGCACAGACTACTTAGGGAGTAGCCCGATGCATTTAAAAACGACCCGAGCCAGGCAGGAGTCGAACCTGCAATCTCCTGATCCGTAGTCAGACGCGTTATCCATTGGGCCACTGGCCCTGGTATGACACTGCAGGACTGTAACCCAGTGAGATCAGCACTGCAACTAGTAAAATATTACCCCCGGTCCATTCTTTTCCAAAAGTGAGAAACACCTGTTTTCTACATTTTGTCTGTTTTAAAACCATATCTTTTTAAACCAAACCAAGAGTTTGTCTTTTGCACTGATATTCTGATTCATTTCGATTTCAAAGAAAAAAAAAAACATTATCTTCCAAAGCATCATAAAATTGTCCATTCTTCCAGACTCTACTTCTCTCTTGTAGTAGTACAGCAGACCTTTGCAGGTGAGCAGATCACAGAGTCTGAAATATGCTTCCTCCATCAAGCAAAGTACCTGAACATGACTCTGTCTTCATAAAAGCGCCCCTGTAATAAAGAAATTAAATCCGAAATCAAGAGGGCAGTTGCCTACTGAAGTTCAAGAAGTCATCAATTTTAACCTAGCAACACATTAAAGGCTGCATCTATACAAGTACGATTCTAGAAATGCTCACCAGATTACGTTTTAAGAAGGAACTGCGCCTCAGGTTCCGCCGAGATCTTAACTTGGATGGCAGGATTCAGAGTCCGGAGTGCGGACTGATGGCGCACGGAGGGTCCACATACTGTGGATCCCTCAGTTTTCTTCCGCGTGTTTAAACCGCCAGCGTGTGACTCCCCTGTCCCCGTGACCTCATTGCTCTGCTCTCGCCTCTGTGCAGCTGAGCCCGACTCATGGTAAAGTGGAAAACAATATGCCCTCAACGTGGGATTTACTCTGGATCGAGGATAGATGTCACCTTTTTATCGTTGAACAGGATGTATGTGATGTGGCGACTAGGTTCAATTTTGTATCCTTTTAAAAGATTAAGGACTGGGGTGAGCGTGATTTACCACCCTTTCAGCTAAGAACCCGACATGAGCACCGTTTAAGCTGCATAGACTCGGTCGTTTAACTCTTCTCCATTAGCAGGGTTAAGGTTAAAGAAAAAAAACATTGCTGACTTCTTTTTTTTTGCCAGCCGCTAGTGCTGATTAGCAATGTTTGTATTTCATGTTTTGCAAGTTGCATCCATTTTAAGAAAAACAAGTCGCGTTAAAGACAGGAAATGAATACTTGCATTTAATTAAGTCTAGCCGTAGGCGGTTGTCTGTAAGGACCAGTTCTGTTCAAGAAGACACAACAAAGAAGGCACCACTGGGATTCGGACTCAGGATCTCCTGTTTAAGAGACAAGCACTTTAACCAACTAAGCCACGGCGCCCCGGGATAGTTGTCCTTTTGCAGCCACTTGGACACACCACTCAGACACATCTGCATTCGGTGTGTGCTCCGCCTGCTCGCTGAGCAAGTTGCCACCTTTATACAATAGCAACATCGACACCAAGAGAAAGGATGACAAATGGCTTTTATCTGGAACTTTTCATGTCCAAGGAGCTCAATGTGCTTTCTGTGTACAACAGGGCCACTGAACTCCACACTGGCCACTGAACCACAGCAGTGGCTTGCTGGCTTGACATCTCCCAAGGAAAATGTTGAAATTGCATGTGGAACAGGAAAAGGACCCTCGAGTACGAGGGAAAAAAAATAAAAAGATCATCTGGAGCGCGCCAACCCATGTCTGGACAGCCCAGTTTCGTCGACAAGGTGGCCGAGTGGTTAAGGCGATGGACTATTAATTCATTGTGCTCTACATGCATGGGTTTGAATCAATTCCTCGTCGCTCTCTATGTCTGACACGTGTGCCTGTTCGACGTTGGCCCTCCTTTTGTTTGCTCCAGTACTAGAGCCTTACATTTTCTAGCGGTGGCTGAACATGGTATAGTAGGCTAACGTCGGTATCGAGCAGTGGCAGTAACAGTATTTACGTGCCGCTGCTGCCAAGTGGCTTTGGGTTGAGACCGCGTTTTCACTTACTTGCAGCAAAAACGGAGAAAGCGATTTTTGACAGTCTCTCGAGAGACTGCGCTAGGTGTTTAGGGATAGACTTTGTCAGTTCCCAATGGGATGATGGCCTCTCAAATAGTTTGTGATTCCTCTAGACGTTTATACAGTAGAAGCCTGCTTCGTGGCTTAAATCCAAGCTAAGGAAACGAGTTTGAGGTCTGATGCAGAACTGCGAATTCAATGAAGGGGAACACTACAGTACATTGCACTGTATGTGTGAGGAAAGCTGCCCCCTTCTGTTCCTTGTCGACCGAACAGAGGACTGTAAAGGATACCGCCAAGAAACTTTAGGATGCTGGTTGGAATCCAGCTCCAAAGAAGCCCCTTTGGGTGTTATGTCATCAAAAAGTAAGAACAGAGAATCTCCCTTGGATCAAAAGCGCAACAGAACTGTTTTCCATGGAGCAGGTTTCAGACCCGTAGACCTGTTTTATTTGTAGGGCAGGGCGCATTCCCAAACGCGAATCTCCTGTTTTAGAAATGCTTTGGGCGGCGTGAAGTGAAAATAAGAAGTGGGCTCCAGATGCACATGGAAGCAATCAAGTGTTTCATCCGAGCTGTTTCAAAGACTGCTCAAGAGCTTTCCTTTTACAGAGGCCCAACGATTAATGATGGGGGTGCACCCTTCAATGTGCCTTACGACTCTAGGGAGTGATTGAGACGATTCGTAGCGTGTGTTCATTTCCCTCTATTCCCCATGTTACAGTGGTAAGATGACGTAAATTCCTGCTTCGACACGTAACGGCATTATAATCAAGTGCAGGAGCTGAGGGCTTTTGTTTTGTTTCGTTTTCTATGGCGTTCGTAAGCGCGCAAAACAAAGACAATTCCTGCATCTAACACGAATGTAAATGCTTTTGAAAGTGCAGTGTGGTGCAGCTTGTAAAATCCTTGTCCACATTTGTGGTTTGTTGATGTTTTTTCTGTCTGCCAAAGTTGCATTTTGACATCCGGACGGGGAGACTTTATCATTTGAACGTGAAGCCAGCCTTAAACCCTATGAGGCGTGTCTGTCTGCCGGCATGTATCTTGTGAAAGGTATTTTTTTTTTAACGGAGAGCGACTTTAAAAAAGTTTCCGCAGCCACCTCGCACTCCGTGTTAGATTATAGGAGGAATGGGGCGGCGGCGAGCTCGCTGTAGTCGTGGCCGAATAGTTAAGGCAATGGACTTGAAATCCATTGGGGACTCCCCGCTCAGGTTCGAATCCTGCCGACTACGGCGTCTGCCGCACGTCACCTTGTGCCTGTGCGGCAAAGGCGAAGTGCCGCTTCTCCTTTCCTGGTACTATAAAAATGCTACATCGCTTGGTCCTGCTTCCATGGAAAGCAGTTCTTCAGGTGATTCTAGTCTCTTACCAAAGCTGTTAGGTTCCTTTCCGTGGTGAGATGGGTTGTCATGCAACGCTGCCACATAGTGCCGACAGACAAGTGTGTTGCGGGAGAAGAGAAAAGTGTTTGAAGATTTAAGAGTGTCTTAGGTGGAGCCAAAATCAGGTGTCACAAATGCAAGTGGGAAGATTTCCAATGATTAATATGGTCAAAATAAGCGGAAGTTACCAGCTGGTCCGGCACAGTCTGCCATGCTTTTGTCATATACTGTAAAGTGGTGTCGAACTGGGTGTCGAACTGGAGCCTCACCATTTGCATATGTGAGGCTCCAGTTATACATCGAGTGTCACATTAAATGACAAAAATGAAGAGAGTTAAAGCAGCTGGAGAGGTTTTCTTACAACTTTTGAGCTGACACAGTTTTGGAAAATGTTTCCTTCACGCTGCACTGAACAACATAGGCAGCCAAGAGTCTCCAAAACAAAACAGAATGGACAGATAGGAGAAAATTCCCACTCGTCCTGAAGTTCCCAAAATCCAGCACTGAGCGTAAACAAAGTGTCTAAGTAGCGTGGGAATGCTAACCCTAACCCTAGCTGGAGTTTGAGCAATCCGGCACTGAGCGTAAGAAGATGAGTCAAAGTAACGTCTAATCGGATTAGTTTCCTTAGAGCTGGTTCAGAGTTTGCTCAAGAGTTTACCTTTCACAGATGAGCAAAGAAGAATGTTGGGGGTGCACGCTTCAAGGCGCCTTACAGCTGTAGGGAGTGATTCGAGACGATTCGTGGCGTGTGCTCGTTCCCATATACCGTACGACCCGGGGTGCAGTGCTAGGATGACGTACAATACCGCTTGGACACGTAACGGCGTTATATGCAAGTGCAGGATGTGAGGGTTTTCGTTTGTTTGTTTTGTTTTGTTTTGCTCTGCTTTGCTTTGTTTTGCTTTCCATCGCGTTGGTAAGAGCGTAAATAAAAAGGCGATTCCTGCGTCTACCACTAATATAAGAGCTATTTCAAGTGCGACGTGGTGCGGCTTTTCAAATGCTTGTGGGCATTTCTCTGTTGTTGATTCTTTTTTTGTGTGTAACAAAGTGGCATTTTCATGTCCGGACGGGGAGACTTTATCATTCCGACATGAAGCCACCCTTAAGTCCTCTGAGGCGTGTCTGTCTGCAAGGCTTGTATTTTGGAAATGTTTTTTTGAAACGGAGAACGACTTTGAAATAGGCTTCCGCTGGCGCCTCGCAATCCAGGTAAGATTGTAGCAAGAACGCAGCGGCGGTGGGGCTTGCTGTAGTCGTGGCCGAGTGGTTAAGGCGATGGACTAGAAATCCATTGGGGTCTCCTCGCGTAGGATCCAATCCTGCCGACTACGTTGTCCGCCTCCAGTCGGTGTGTTTCGGCACAATCAAAGAAGCGTGCCTCTTTGCTGTTCCTGGTGGTTTTAAAACGCCCAATCGCTTGTACTCGCTGCCTTGGAAATAAGTTCTTCAGCGTCCGCGAATGGCATTTTGCAGCTGGAAGCAGATGTCGATGCGTTTTGCACAGAGCACCAAAAAAGCGTCTTTTTTGAAGGCCTAGGCACTGAGCATTGGTGGTTCAGTGGTAGAATTCTCGCCTGCCACGTGGGAGGCTCGGGTTCGATTCCTGGCCAGTGCAGTGGCTTTTGCAGCGAGCGGCTCCATCACTTGCATCCCCTTGCAACTCGCAACTGAAAACCCACTGAAGCTAAGCAGGTGTGAGCCAGGTCAGTACCCGGATAAGGGTGAGCTACAGGGAAAAACAAAGCTTCCAGCTGGAAGCGGTGTTAATGGTGCCGGCGGGGGGGCGCTCACCCTGAGGTCTGTGCGGGTCCCAATGCCCCAGTATAGTGACGGAGATGCTGTGTTGTAAAAGGGCGCTGTCTTTTGGATGAGATGTAAAAACGAGGTCACAGCGCTCTGTGGTCATTCAAAATGACCACCAAAACCTTTGACAAAAGCTCTTGGTAATTGATGGTCTTCAATAATGCTTTTCCTTTAGGTACATTTTAAATCAGCTGAAAAATGCTGTTTTGCATTCATGTGTTTAAGTAGCCTGTGCTACTTACTGCATTGTAAGAGCGATTGTGAGCGGTTTTGTTTTCTCTCTTTGACCAGCCCAGCTGCGCCCCACCCGAAGGCAGGGAAGCACAAAAATTGTATGGAACTCATTCATGCTCCTCTCCATGGAAATCTTTAGTAAAAGGCAAAAGATTTGTACGAGATGAAGAGAAACCAGAGTGCGTGGCTGGACAGCTGCAGGAGCCCAGGCCGCCTTCAAGTCCTCTGCCCTGCCGGTCGTGGTTGGCAATGCACCTGGCCTTACAAACGAGCCAGTGCGGCCCGTTCAGCTCCGGGCTCATCGCCTGCAGCTCTCGGCTTACCTGGCAGGGGAGATACCTTGATCAGCCTGTAGTTGGAGTAGTTGGATTGTTTTCTTGTTTTCTGGAAGCAGTGTTTGTTTTGCAGTTTGAGATGGCAACCTTTGGATCCCGCAAGAATGCTGTACGTTTTGAGCTTTTGGATGACCTCTTCATGGATCGTATGCAGTTCAGCAGAAAAGTGTTACAGAAGGAACGTGGCTTTGAACCTCGGCACTTGGATTTCATCTTCGCTCTCCCAGGTCAGAAAGCATTTGAGGTTGTTTTTGCTACCTATTCTCTGTTTGAACAATGTGTGGATGTGTTTGAGGCAAAAAGAGGGAAAGTTCCTGCCCTTGAGAAGATCAACTTGCAGCCTCTGACACAGAGAGAGAGGAAAACGGTGCATGTTGTTATGTTCTCGGAAATGGCAAAGACGGAGGACATTCACACCTGGCTTAAGCAGTACTGCACCGTCCACCATGGAACTGAGGTTAGAGATGTTGACGGTATAAAAACAGGAGCAAGAAAATTTGAGGTTCGCTTGCTACCGGACAATGTAAATGGAGGCTTAAGGCACCTGCCCTCTACAATCCGGCTTGGCGCCTGCAATGGCTATGTTTTTTATGTGGGACAACCAAAGGTGCGTCGGCGCTGTGGTGCTGTGGGACACCTGGCATCGTCCTGCACTGTGAAATGCTGCAAGACCTGTGGCAAACAGGGACATTTAGCCTCTGACTGTTCAATGCTGCCAAAGTGCAATTTATGTGGCTCGGAAGGACACGTTTTTAAGAACTGCCCTCACGCCTACGCCAATAAACTCAAAATGAGAAAGGATGAGGCAGTGCTTGTTTCAGCCAAACCGGCCCGAAAAGCCAAAGCAAACAACAAGTCAAACAAAGAACCCTTGTTGGACAAAGAGTCTCAGCCTCCAGCCAGGATCAGTCCTGCTGTGGCTCCGGGGTCGGTGGAAGAGAAATCCACTACGCTCCCACAACCGCAGACTGCACCAGACAAGCACGAGGGTTTGAAAACCCCCGAGAACAGCGAGGACCCCTCCCCCACTCCTGCTCCTCAGAACGAGGGCCAGTGTGGGGCCCCCACCGGTGGAGCGGGTCCAGCGACGATACCCAGGATTCAGCGGAGCTGCTTTTCTCAGACTCTGCAAGTGCTACAGATGCCCTTCTCTCCTCCATCCAGTCCGTCACGGAGGATCTGCAACAGCTGGTGGGTGAGGGGGAAGAGGAGACTGGTGCATCGGCTGCACCCCTTTCCCCTCAGTGCTCCCAAGAGCTGGACTTGAGGAAAAGGAAAAATGACTCTGTTTTCTCCCCGAGCGAGGAGGAAGGAGAGCATGGTGATGGGGACAGCTGGAACCCCTCCACCCCTCCTTCTACCCCCTTCCTTGAAATGGACTCCGTGAACGCTTTTACTGCTGCCACCCTGATGAAGGCTCATTCAGAGGATGGCTGGCAGGAAATTGGTAAGAAGAAAAAGAAAAAGAAGAAGGTAACAGGTGAGACCGAAGAGAAATGTGTTTTGTAAAGACTGGTTCCACTTTCTTATGTAATATGGCTCTAAACATAATTTCTCTTAACACCAGAGGTATCAATGACAGAGTTAAATGCCAGTGTGTCTTTGATTACCTCCAGCAGAGAGAGGGAGATGTGTTGATGTTGCAGGAGTGTGCTTTAGCCTATCAAGAGAGGTATAAAAGCTTTGAAGATAGGTGGGATAAAGGGCCTTCTGTTTGGTCAGGGGACAATAACAACAGAGCCTCTGGCGTGGCCATTCTTTTCAAAGGATGGGCTTTCAAATTGAAAAGTATTCAGAGGGTCATAGATGGCAGGTTGCTGTGGAATGGGGGACCGTTAACCTGCGGCTAATCAATGTGTATTGTCCTACTGACGTGGGAGGAAGGGTGGAGCTACTCAAGGCACTCTCTCCCCTATTGTTAAGTAGCACTGACGTGATAGTGGGAGGGGATTTTAATTGTATCTTAGAGCACACAGACAGGCAGTCTAGCTCTCCGATAAAATTGGATTCCAGCTCACTGGCCCTGCAAAACTTAGTTCAAACTCTCAGACACATATAGATGTATATATCCCGCAACAGCAGGATATACATGGTCAGGGAGGAATAGCAGCTCCAGAATTGACTATTGCTTTGTCTCAGAGAGAGTGAAAGTTGTTGGGGTCACTCTTCAGCCTGTCTTCTTCTCAGATCATCAGGCTTTAGGGTGTAGAGTGGAACTCCAGGGCGGGACTGTCTTTGGCCCAGGCCTCTGGAAACTCAACACAAAGCTGCTAGAGAACGAGGGGGTAGTATCCCGCTACAAGGAGAAACTATCACAGTGGCTGTCCTTGCAGTGTCTGTACGGGTCAGTAGGAGAGTGGTGGGAGGAGGTGAAGATGAGGACAAAGGCCTTTTTCATGGCTGAGAGAAGGAAGGCTGCTGCCAGACGGAGAGGAGTGCTAGCCAGGAAACAGAGGCAGCTGCAGCGTCTCTACACAATGCTGCACAGTGGCTTCGATGTGCTCGAGGATATCACCCTTTTAAAAAAGGACATCCGGAGCATAGCCGAAGAAAGTAGTCGAGGAGTGCTGTTAAGAAGCAGAGTGCAGTTCTTGGAAGAAAATAAGAAGTGTACTCGCTTCTTTTTCAGGAAAGTGGTAGGCTCCAAGTCTGTCATGGAAAGTGTAGTTGATGAGGAGGGACGAGAGAGAACAGAGCCGAGTGCTATCCTCTCCTGCACCGAGGCCTTCTACTCAAGACTGTACAGCTCTACAGAGTTAAAGGATGAAGAAATTCATTTTTTTACCTCAAAGCTAGAAAACGTTTTGAGTGAAGAAGATAGGGAAGTACTTGAGAGGGATTTGACAGTAGAAGAGCTGAGACAGGCTATGGAGAGCTTACAGAAGGGGAAAACTCCGGGTGCTGACGGGCTCCCTAAAGAATTTTATTGCACCTTTTGGGATCTGCTTCAGGATCCGCTACTGCTCCTATTCGAGGAAAGCTATAAGACAGAATTGCTGCCTGACTCCTTAAGAGAAGGCACTATCTCTCTCTTGTTTAAGAAAGGAGCAAAGAATGACATAAAGAACTGGAGACCCCTCAGCCTCTTAGGCGTGGACACTAAGATCCTGCGCCTACAAAATGTAGTGGCCTCACTGGTAGGGAAAGAACAGACTTGTGGGATAGCAGGACGCCTGATGAGCGACAACCTGGCCTTGTTGAGGGATGTCTGTCTGTACTCAGAGGATCGCTCCCTCCCTCTGTGCATTTTAGGCGTAGACCTAGAAAAGGCCTTTGACCGCCTAAACCGGCAGTACTTAACATCGGTACTTGAGCACATGAAGTTTGGCCCCATCATGAGAAAGTGGATTAACCTGCTGTACACAGGTAGCAACAGCAGAGTAATGGTTAATGGCAATAGATCACGCCCCTTTGAAGTCTGTTCAGGGGTGAGGCAGGGCTGCCCATTATCCCCCTTGTTATTCGTTTTGGCTATGGAGCCCTTAAGCCTGTGCCTTGCGCCAGGATCAGGCCATTAATGGGATACCAGTGCCTGGAAGTGGGGGAGGAGAGGTAAAGACATCTCTATACATGGATGACGTCACCCTGCTCCTCTCTGACAATGCCTCAATTAGCAGAGCTCTGCAGTGCTGTGATCGTTTCTCTTTGGCTTCCTCCGCAAAAATTAACAAATCTAAGAGTGAGATTTTTTATCAGAACTGGAGGGAGCCAATAGAAGGACATGATCTCAGGCTGCAAGAGAAGAGAATTAAGGTCCTGGGGGTGTATTTTGGAGAAGAGATGGGAACAGTAAATTGGCAGAACAAATTGCCAATCTTAAACAAAAAACTGATGCAATGGAAGGACCGAGACCTCACCATGACAGGGAAGGTGCTGGTCATCAAAGCCGAGCTCTTGCCTGTCTTGAATTTTCTGGCTTCTACCTTCCCAATCCCACACCGTGTTGCGGCGGTGCTGAGGAGATTGATGTTTCAATTTCTATGGGGTGGGAAGCAGGAAAGACTCAGAAGGGAAATAATGTACAGGCCGCTACCCTCAGGGGGGAAGTCTGTCCCAGATATTGCTACGAAGCTGCTGTGCATTTTCCTGGCCTCTGTGCTGAGAGGCTTTGCAACAGCACCTGCAGCGCGTACCTGGACTTATTTTTCCAGGCTCTGGGTAGGTAGGGAGGTGTTCAGAGTGTGGGGTGTCAGACCCAAGCTGGACGTCCCACTCTCTGACACATGCCCTGCAATTTATGGGACAGTTAAAAGTTTTCTAAGATCTCACCCAATTGGCCATATTCCCCTCCGAGATGTCAGCGTCCAAAAACTGGAAGATTTCGTTGCACCCCAGAATAATAGGCAGACCCCTGTGGGCATTTTAACATCAGCCCAAACAAGGAAGGTGTGGAAACACACATCCTCTAAGTTTCTGTGCAACATTCACAGAGATTTAGCCTGGAGTCTCGTCCACCAGTGCTTACCGGTACGAACTTTCTTGTACCGTAGGGGCCTCACCCCCAGCCCTCGTTGCGTTAGGGTGGGCTGCGGCGAGGAGGAGACTGTGACCCATCTCCTGTGGTCCTGTTTTTTTGCTAAGGCCTTCTGGGCACAGTTTGAAGATTGGTTGCAGGCTCTCTCGCCCCAATTTACCCTGACCGCTGCTTTCGTCATATACGGCATCTCTCCTGTCAAACTTCCTCCTGACGTGTTTGACAGGATCTGGGCCGTGGTGAACAGTGGGAAAGACGCCCTGTGGAGAGTGAGGAACATGGGGCTGTTCAAAGGCATCGAGGTCCCAGTCAAGGCAGCAGGTAGCCTGGCCCTGTTCATCACCCGAGAGAACTATTACCTCAGAGATCTGTGGAGAGAAGGGAGGGAGGAAGCAGAAAATCTGTGGGAAATAGAGAGCATAGGTCAATATCTCAAGAGACTGTGAAAAACATTATCATGTTTAAGTAAAGAATGTGATTTGCACCAGAAAAAAATAAATTGTTACTATGTAACTGTTACCGTGTCAAAATGTAATGAGATGTGATCATATATACTGTTTTAAGTATGTATATTAATGTAAAGCTTTCTGATTTGTGATGTCCTGTATTTTATTGTGAAAAGAAAATAAAGTTCTTAAAAATCGAAAAATCGAAATCGGTTCACCCAGGGCGAGGCTCGGCCATTGCACTCCGGCTGTGCTGACCCCTGCGAATTCCCCAAATGAGGGAATCTCGACTGCATAATTTCTGGTAGTGGGGGACTGCGTTCGCGCTCTCCCCTGATGTGCTTGGTCCAAAATCAGATACGGGAGGGTTAGGACACCACGAGCTGCGTGGCTGCGGAAGGATCCCGGTTCGACAGGAGTGGACGCCGCTGCTGGTTCTCGCTGGCTTTTAGTTAGGGGTCCGGAGAAGCATCTCAAGCTAGTTCCACTACTCCTTCCGGACGTTCATTCCCTTTTCAAAGTCAGTCGTTTTGCTGTAGTCTGCGTTCTTTAGGCTGATTATCGAGGTTAGCCTTTATTTGGTCATGGGGGGCCTCGGTACTGTATGCTGAGACTAAAGACAGTTTCACCCGTTTTCTGATTGCTCGGTTCTGTACCAGTGCAGACATGTCAAACAGTGAATGGCTGTACCTCTATTGTATCCGTGCTCAATGAATGAAATCGGTAACAAATGAATATATGTCTAGTTATACGAAAAACGAGTGGTTTATCGACTCATCTTCATTTGCAGATTTAGAGGCAGCTTCGATATTCGTTTTACAGACGGGTTTTTTTTCTTTGAATATGGGTCACACACATGCCACAGCAACAAAACATCTTTAGAGATGAGGCTATAGATCACCTTTCCATCCTGCAGGTTTTCCTCCCAAAGCCTATGGCACCAACAGCGACCCCTGCTGGTCAGGAGAGCAAAGGCTTACAGCACCTGGTATTCCCAGGCGGTCTCCCATCCAAGTACTAACCAGGCCCAACCCTGCTTAGCTTCCAAGATCAGACGAGATCAGGCATGTTCAGGGTGGTGTGGCCGTAAGCGAAAGCCCCGGCGCCTGACTCGCTACTTGAAGCTGTGTGTGGCGGGGGCTCCGTGCCCCTGAGCGGGACTGAAGGATCGTTCGTGTGCAACTCTTTGGAAAGGAGCTGCTTTCCAAATCGCATTGCGTGCCTGGATGTTGGCGAATGCGCTCCCTTGTGTTGGCTCGTCCCGCACTGGAGGAGGACAAACAATCTGCACGGAGGAGCACCAGGCAAGTCTTCACCAGACAAAAACCTCCAGTGCACAGCACTCTGGAAACATTTCGGGGCTGTCGCGTGTTTATTTCAGCACGTAAAGCGCACCGGTCCAACACGCCGCCCTCTTGTGGCCTTGCGGCGTCAGAGCAAGAGGCTCCTTCTCGCTGCCCTTCTGCTGTGTTGCAGGGCCCCGAGAGGGAACCTGGAGCGCACAATTTGTGGGGGGCGGGGGACCGCGTTTGCGCTCTGCCCCCGGTCTCTTGCGCGAGTACTAAATCTCACGGACAGGGGGGCCTCGTCATTGATTGTTACAGGTGAGACGGGGATTAGGAGGAGACCCCGACTGATGGGTAAAGGGGAGCACTAACACCAGAGGGACACCCCCGGCGTCTCTTTTTGAGAGACGCCCTGGGGTTTCCTAATGGCCAAGGAGGGTCGGGACCTCGGTTTGACGCCTCCCCCGAAGGACGGCGCCTGTTTGTGCAGCAGAGTGTCGCCATCAGGAGGCTGGGGCGTAAGAGAGCCACACAGCCCGCAGGGTGAGCGCTCCCTGCTGGTCCCAGTCATATCTCTTGCAGGAGCAGCAGCAACCGGAGCTTTTCCGGGGGGGAATCTCCCATCCGGGTGCCGGCCAGGCTCACACCTTCACTGTGGCTGTGGAGGTGTGGTTTGTAAGGGCCCAAACTAGGGTTAGAGTTAGGGTTGGAAAACAACCTGGATTTTTTTAAATGCCTTTACTGTGCTCTAGGATGCATTTGAAATGCAGGAAAAGTGTTGGTTTGTTGTTTCCTTGATTACGAATTTTTACCAATATTGCAGTTTTTTCTACTCCATATACTGTACATATCAAAATGATGGTCAAGATTGGAGATTGTGATAATACACTTTCTAAATGCTAAACTCTCTTAATTATTGCATGTCAAAAGCAAATTAAAAGGATAGTTTTAGCCAGACATTGGTGGTAATTGCAATCCTTACCTTTTTAACCTAGGAAACAGTTTGGTTTTATTTGCAATTTCAGCAGCAAGTAAAGAAAAAGATCTGGATATCTGAAAGTTTTTCACAGGTGACACATTAAAATACTTTAAATGTGCAACTTTGAATGTTTCTGGTTGATTTGGAGTCATCTGGGTTACATTTTGGGCACTGTATTTGTAGGCAAGGTTGTGGAGGTGTGGTTCGTAAGGGCCCGAACTAGGGTTAGGGTTAGTGTTGGACAACACCTGGATTTTTTTAAATGCCTTTACTGTGCTCTAGGATGCATTTGAAATGCAGGAAAAGTGTTGGTTTGTTGTTTCCTTGATTACGAATTTTTACCAATTTTGCAGTTTTTTCTACTCCATATACTGTACATATCAAAATGATGGTCAAGATTGGAGATTGTGATAATACACTTTCTAAATGCTAAACTCTCTTAATAATTGCATGTCAAAAGCAAATTAAAAGGATAGTTTTAGCCAGACGGTGGTGGTAATTGCAATCCTTACCTTTTAAACCTAGGAAACAGTTTGGTTTTATTTCCAATTTCAGCAGCAAGTAAAGAAAAAGATCTGGATATCTGAAAGTTTTTCAAAGGTGACACATTAAAATACTTTAAATGTGCAACTTTGAATGTTTCTGGCTGATTTGGAGTCAACTGGGTTACATTTTGGGCACTGTATTTGTAGGCAAGGTTGTGGAGGTGTGGTTTGTAAGGGCCCAAACTAGGGTTAGGGTTAGGGTTGGAAAACAACCTGGATTTTTTTAAATGCCTTTACTGTGCTCTAAGATGCATTTGAAATGCAGGAAAAGTGTTGGTTTGTTGTTTCCTTGATTACGAATTTTTACCAATTTTGCAGTTTTTTCTACTCCATATACTGTACATATCAAAATGATGGTCAAGATTGGAGATTGTGATAATACACTTTCTAAATGCTAAACTCTCTTAATTATTGCATGTCAAAAGCAAATTAAAAGGATAGTTTTAGCCAGACATTGGTGGTAATTGCAATCCTTACCTTTTAAACCTAGGAAACAGTTTGGTTTTATTTGCAATTTCAGCATCAAGTAAAGAAAAAGATCTGGATATCTGAAAGTTTTTCACAGGTGACACATTAAAATACTTTAAATGTGCAACTTTGAATGTTTCTGGCTGATTTGGAGTCATCTGGGTTACATTTTGGGCACTGTATTTGTAGGCAAGGTTGTGGAGGTGTGGTTCGTAAGGGCCCGAACTAGGGTTAGGGTTAGTGTTGGACAACACCTGGATTTTTTTAAATGCCTTTACTGTGCTCTAGGATGCATTTGAAATGTAGGAAAAGTGTTGGTTTGTTGTTTCCTCGATTACGAATTTTTACCAATTTTGCAGTTTTTTCTATTCCATATACTGTAAATATCAAAATGATGGTCAAGTTTGGAGATTGTGATAATACACTTTCTAAATGCTAAACTCTCTTAATTATTGCATGTCAAAAGCAAATTAAAAGGATAGTTTTAGCCAGACATTGGTGGTAATTGCAATCCTTACCTTTTAAACCTAGGAAACAGTTTGGTTTTATTTGCAATTTCAGCATCAAGTAAAGAAAAAGATCTGGATATCTGAAAGTTTTTCACAGGTGACACATTAAAATACTTTAAATGTGCAACTTTGAATGTTTCTGGCTGATTTGGAGTCATCTGGGTTACATTTTGGGCACTGTATTTGTAGGCAAGGTTGTGGAGGTGTGGTTCGTAAGGGCCCGAACTAGGGTTAGGGTTAGTGTTGGACAACACCTGGATTTTTTCTAATGCCTTTACTGTGCTCTAGGATGCATTTGAAATGTAGGAAATGTGTTGGTTTGTTGTTTCCTCGATTACGAATTTTTACCAATTTTGCAGTTTTTTCTATTCCATATACAGTACATATCAAATTGATGGTCAAGTTTGGAGATTGTGATAATACACTTTCTAAATGCTAAACTCTCTTAATTATTGCATGTCAAAAGCAAATTAAAAGGATAGTTTTAGCCAGACATTGGTGGTAATTGCAATCCTTACCTTTTAAACTTAGGAAACAGTTTGGTTTTATGTGCAATTTCAGCAGCAAGTAAAGAAAAATATCTGGATATCTAAAAGTTTTTCACTGTTTTGACATGTCTGCACTGGTACAGAACCGAGCAATCAGAAAACGTGTGAAACTGTCTTTAGACTCAGCATATAGTACCGAGGCCCCCCATGACCAAATAAAGGCTAACCTCGATAATCAGCCTAAAGAACGCAGACTACAGCAAAACGACTGACTTTGAAAAGGGAATGAACGTCCGGAAGGAGTAGTGGAACTAGCTTGAGATGCTTCTCCGGACCCCTAACTAAAAGCCAGCGAGAACCAGCAGCGGCGTCCACTCCTGTCGAACCGGGATCCTTCCGCAGCCACGCAGCTCGTGGTGTCCTAACCCTCCCATATCTGATTTTGGACCAAGCACATCAGGGGAGAGCGCAAACGCAGTCCCCCACTACCAGAAAGTATGCAGTCGAGATTCCCACATTTGGGGAATTCGCAGGGGTCAGCACAGCCGGAGTGCAATGGCCGGGCCTCGCCCTGGGTGAACCTCCTTCTTGATCAAGGTATCTCCCCTGCCAGGTAAGTATGAGTTGTACAGGCCCCTGCAAGCGGCCTGCACCCACAGCACAAATCGCGCAGCCTAGGCCACCTCCTCGCCCCGCACGCCACCGCCTCCTGCTGGGCCCACTCTTTCGCACACTCACACGCCACACTAACACTCAAAAGTGTGGGCAAAACGAGAAAACTAGCGCGCCATTTGCTACACATCTGCAGTCGCCGTTGCGCATTCGCAGCATGTCCCGGGATGCAATTCGGCCTCATTTGCATAACTCCAGACCGGCAGATCGCCACGCAAGCTCGCGACGTGCGCCTGCCACACACCGAACAAACCTTTTCAGCAATTTCCAAAAAACGGGCCTGCTCGCCTGCCCACAAGGCTCCGTCTCTTACCTGCTCTCCAGAGCCTGCTGCCTTCTGTGCTTTTCTCTCGGCACCGCTGCAGCGCACACAACTCCTGCAGCGGGAGGGGGGGAGAAAGTTCCTGCGCTCCGCCGCAGGGAAGGCTCGCTCTGTGCGCACACGTCCTTTCGATGCCAGTCCAACAAGTGCTCCACATTAGCTGCGTCGGGGCTCCGGCGTGTCGCACCTCACCTCACCTCACCTCGCACTGCCCCCTCCTTGAATGTCTGCCGCTGGGCATGCCCCGCTCTCCTCCGCCTTATCTTAATGCGTGTGAGCACCGACAATGGCCACAATGCCGGGGAATGGCACCTCTAAAGTGTTAATTGGGGCACAGGAACAGCCCGTCTCGTCTCGGGGGGGCCGGCTTCAGAGACAATACAGCAAACACAGTGGGGCGCGGGAAGAAGACGACACCACACATGCGGGTACATTCAGCTCCGGCGGGAACGAGACATTTGTCGGTCTTTTCAAGTGCCGAGAGCCGAGCAATCCTTCACTTGTATCGTTTCTCCCCGGTGACTAGATCTGGCCCTGCGACTCTCGACTTGGCTCAACCCGGGGCAGCCCAGCAGGTGTGAGCCTGGCCGGCACCCGGATGGGAGATTCCCCCCCAGAAAAGCTCCGGTTGCTGCTGCTCCTGCAAGAGATGTGACTGGGACCAGCAGGGAGCGCTCACCCTGCGAGCTGTGTGGCTCTCTTACGCCCCAGCCTCCTGATGGCGACACTCTGCTGCACAAACAGGCGCCGTCCTTCGGGGGAGGCGTCAAACCGAGGTCCCGACCCTCCTTGGCCATTAGGAAACCCCAGGGCGTCTCTCAAAAAGAGACGCCGGGGGTGTCCCTCTGGTGTTAGTGCTCTCCTTTACCCATCAGTCGGGGTCTCCTCCTAATCCCCGTCTCACCTGTAACAATCAATGACGAGGCCCCCCTGTCCGTGAGATTTAGTACTCGCGCAAGAGACCGGGGGCAGAGCGCAAACGCGGTCCCCCGCCCCCCACAAATTGCGCGCTCCGGGTTCCCTCTCGGGGCCCTGCAACACAGCGGAAGGGCAGCGAGAAGGAGCCTCTTGCTCTGACGCCGCAAGGCCACAAGAGGGCGGAGGCGCCGCGCGCCCGGCCGACGTGTTGGACCGGTGCGCTTTACGTGCTGAAATAAACACGTGACAGCCCCGAAATGTTTCCAGAGTGCTGTGCACTGGAGGTTTTTGTCTGGTGAAGACTTGCCTGGAGCTCCTCCGTGCAGATTGTTTGTCCTCCTCCAGTGCGGGACGAGCCAACACAAGGGAGCGCATTCGCCAACATCCAGGCACGCAATGCGATTTGGAAAGCAGCTCCTTTCCAAAGAGTTGCACACGAACGATCCTTCAGTCCCGCTCGGGGGGCACGGAGCCCCCGCCACACACAGCTTCAAGTAGCGAGTCAGGCGCCAGGGCTTTCGCTTACGGCCACACCACCCTGAACACGCCCGATCTCGTCTGATCTCGGAAGCTAAGCAGGGTTGGGCCTGGTTAGTACTTGGATGGGAGACTGCCTGGGAATACCAGGTGCTGTAAGCCTTTGCTCTCCCGGCCAGCAGGGGTCGCCGTTGGTGCCGTAGGCTTTGGGAGGAAAACCTGCAGGATGGAAAGGTGATCTATAGCCTCATCTCTAAAGATGTTTTGTTGCTGTGGCATGTGTGTGACCCATATTCAAAGAAAAAAAACCCGTCTGTAAAACGAATATCGAAGCTGCCTCTAAATCTGCAAATGAAGATGAGTCGATAAACCACTCGTTTTTCGTATAACTAGACATATATTCATTTGTTACGGATTTCATTCATTGAGCACGGATACAATAGAGGTACAGCCATTCACTGTTTGACATGTCTGCACTGGTACAGAACCGAGCAATCAGAAAACGGGTGAAACTGTCTTTAGACTCAGCATACAGTACCGAGGCCCCCCATGACCAAATAAAGGCTAACCTCGATAATCAGCCTAAAGAACGCAGACTACAGCAAAACGACTGACTTTGAAAAGGGAATGAACGTCCGGAAGGAGTAGTGGAACTAGCTTGAGATGCTTCTCCGGACCCCTAACTAAAAGCCAGCGAGAACCAGCAGCGGCGTCCACTCCTGTCGAACCGGGATCTTTCCGCAGCCACGCAGCTCGTGGTGTCCTAACCCTCCCGTATCTGATTTTGGACCAAGCACATCAGGGGAGAGCGCGAACGCAGTCCCCCACTACCAGAAATTATGCAGTCGAGATTCCCTCATTTGGGGAATTCGCAGGGGTCAGCACAGCCGGAGTGCAATGGCCGAGCCTCGCCCTGGGTGAACCGATTTCGATTTTTCGATTTTTAAGAACTTTATTTTCTTTTCACAATAAAATACAGGACATCACAAATCAGAAAGCTTTACATTAATATACATACTTAAAACAGTATATATGATCACATCTCATTACATTTTGACACGGTAACAGTTACATAGTAACAATTTCTTTTTTTCTGGTGCAAATCACATTCTTTACTTAAACATGATAATGTTTTTCACAGTCTCTTGAGATATTGACCTATGCTCTCTATTTCCCACAGATTTTCTGCTTCCTCCCTCCCTTCTCTCCACAGATCTCTGAGGTAATAGTTCTCTCGGGTGATGAACAGAGCCAGGCTACCTGCTGCCTTGACTGGGACCTCGATGCCTTTGAACAGCCCCATGTTCCTCACTCTCCACAGGGCGTCTTTCCCACTGTTCACCACGGCCCAGATCCTGTCAAACACGTCAGGAGGAAGTTTGACAGGAGAGATGCCGTATATCACGAAAGCAGCGGTCAGGGTAAATTGGGGCGAGAGAGCCTGCAACCAATCTTCAAACTGTGCCCAGAAGGCCTTAGCAAAAAATCAGGACCACAGGAGATGGGTCACAGTCTCCTCCTCGCCGCAGCCCACCCTAACGCAGCGAGGGCTGGGGGTGAGGCCCCTACGGTACAAGAAAGTTCGTACCGGTAAGCACTGGTGGACGACACTCCAGGCTAAATCTCTGTGAATGTTGCACAGAAACTTAGAGGATGTGTGTTTCCACACCTTCCTTGTTTGGGCTGATGTTAAAATGCCCACAGGGGTCTGCCTATTATTCTGGGGTGCAACGAAATCTTCCAGTTTTTGGACGCTGACATCTCGGAGGGGAATATGGCCAATTGGGTGAGATCTTAGAAAACTTTTAACTGTCCCATAAATTGCAGGGCATGTGTCAGAGAGTGGGACATCCAGCTTGGGTCTGACACCCCACACTCTGAACACCTCCCTACCTACCCAGAGCCTGGAAAAATAAGTCCAGGTACGCGCTGCAGGTGCTGTTGCAAAGCCTCTCAGCACAGAGGCCAGGAAAATGCACAGCAGCTTCGTAGCAATATCTGGGACAGACTTCCCCCCTGAGGGTAGCGGCCTGTACATTATTTCCCTTCTGAGTCTTTCCTGCTTCCCACCCCATAGAAATTGAAACATCAATCTCCTCAGCACCGCCGCAACACGGTGTGGGATTGGGAAGGTAGAAGCCAGAAAAATCAAGACAGGCAAGAGCTCGGCTTTGATGACCAGCACCTTCCCTGTCATGGTGAGGTCTCGGTCCTTCCATTGCATCAGTTTTTTGTTTAAGATTGGCAATTTGTTCTGCCAATTTACTGTTCCCATCTCTTCTCCAAAATACACCCCCAGGACCTTAATTCTCTTCTCTTGCAGCCTGAGATCATGTCCTTCTTTTGGCTCCCTCCAGTTCTGATAAAAAATCTCACTCTTAGATTTGTTAATTTTTGCAGAGGAAGCCAAGGAGAAACGATCACAGCACTGCAGAGATCTGCTAATTGAGGCATTGTCAGAGAGGAGCAAGGTGACGTCATCCATGTATAGAGATGTCTTTACCTCTCCTCCCCCACTTCCAGGCACTGGTATCCCATTAATGGCCTGATCCTGGCGCAAGGCACAGGCTAAGGGCTCCATAGCCAAAACGAATAACAAGGGGGATAATGGGCAGCCCTGCCTCACCCCTGAACAGACTTCAAAGGGGCGTGATCTATTGCCATTAACCATTACTCTGCTGTTGCTACCTGTGTACAGCAGGTTAATCCACTTTCTCATGATGGGGCCAAACTTCATGTGCTCAAGTACCGATGTTAAGTACTGCCGGTTTAGGCGGTCAAAGGCCTTTTCTAGGTCTACACTTAAAATGCACAGAGGGAGGGAGCGATCCTCTGAGTACAGACAGACATCCCTCAACAAGGCCAGGTTGTCGCTCATCAGGCGTCCTGCTATCCCACAAGTCTGTTCTTTCCCTACCAGTGAGGCCACTACATTTTGTAGGCGCAGGAAAAGGGCTTTGGACAGGATCTTAGTGTCCACGCCTAACAGGCTGAGGGGTCTCCAGTTCTTTATGTCATTCTTTGCTCCTTTCTTAAACAAGAGAGAGATAGTGCCTTCTCTTAAGGAGTCAGGCAGCAATTCTGTCTTATAGCTTTCCTCGAATAGGAGCATTAGCGGATCCTGAAGCAGATCCCAAAAGGTGCAATAAAATTCTTTAGGGAGCCCGTCAGCACCCGGAGTTTTCCCCTTCTGTAAGCTCTCCATAGCCTGTCTCAGCTCTTCTACTGTCAAATCCCTCTCAAGTACTTCCCTATCTTCTTCACTCAAAACGTTTTCTAGCTTTGAGGTAAAAAAATGAATTTCTTCATCCTTTACCTCTGTAGAGCTGTACAGTCTTGAGTAGAAGGCCTCGGTGCAGGAGAGGATAGCACTCGGCTCTGTTCTCTCTCGTCCCTCCTCATCAACTATACTTTCCATGACAGACTTGGAGCCTACCACTTTCCTGAAAAAGAGGCGAGTACACTTCTCATTTTCTTCCAAGAACTGCACTCTGCTTCTTAACAGCACTCCTCGACTACTTTCTTCGGCTATGCTCCGGATGTCCTTTTTTAAAAGGGTGATATCCTCAAGCACATCGAAGCCACTGTGCAGCATCGTGTAGAGACGCTGCAGCTGCCTCTGTTTCCTGGCTAGCACTCCTCTCCGTCTGGCAGCAGCCTTCCTTCCCTCAGCCATGAAAAAGGCCTTTGTCCTCACCTTCACCTCCTCCCACCACTCTCCTACTGACCCGTACAGACACTGCAAGGACAACCACTGTGATAGTTTCTCCTTGTAGCGGGATACTACCCCCTCATTCTCTACACCCTAAAGCCTGATGATCTGAGAAGAAGACAGGCTGAAGAGTGACCCCAACAACTTTCACTCTCTCTGAGACAAAGCAATAGTCAATTCTGGAGCTGCTATTCCTCTCTGACCATGTATATCCTGCTGTTGTGGGATATATACATCTATATGTGTCTGAGAGTTTAAAGTCTTGAACTAAGTTTTGCAGGGCCAGTGAGCTGGAATCCAATTTTATCGGAGAGCTAGACTGCCTGTCTGTGTGCTCTAAGATACAATTAAAATCCCCTCCCACTATCACGTCTGTGCTACATAACAATAGGGGAGAGAGTGCCTTGAGTAGCTCCACCCTTCCTCCCACTGGACTGGATGGAGGAGAGGAGGGCATCTGTAGCACTTGCAGAGTCTGAGAAAAGCAGCTCCGCTGAATCCTGGGTATCGTCGCTGGACCCGCTCCACCGGGGGGCCCCACACTGGCCCTCGTTCTGAGGAGCAGGAGTGGGGGAGGGGTCCTCGCTGTTCTCTGGGGTTTTCAAACCCTCGTGCTTGTCTGGTGCAGTCTGCGGTTGTGGGAGCGTAGTGGATTTCTCTTCCACCGGCCCTGGAGCCACAGCAGGACTGATCCTGGCTGGAGGCTGAGACTCTTTGTCCAACAAGGGTTCTTTGTTTGACTTGTTGTTTGCTTTGGCTTTTCGGGCCGGTTTGGCTGAAACAAGCACTGCCTCATCCTTTCTCATTTTGAGTTTATTGGCGTAGGCGTGAGGGCAGTTCTTAAAAACGTGTCCTTCCGAGCCACATAAATTGCACTTTGGCAGCATTGAACAGTCAGAGGCTAAATGTCCCTGTTTGCCACAGGTCTTGCAGCATTTCACAGTGCAGGACGATGCCAGGTGTCCCACAGCACCACAGCGCCGACACACCTTTGGTTGTCCCACATAAAAAACATAGCCATTGCAGGCGCCCAGCCGGATTGTAGAGGGCAGGTGCCTTAAGCCTCCATTTACATTGTCCGGTAGCAAGCGAACCTCGAATTTCCTTGCTCCTGTTTTTATACCGTCAACATCTCTAACCTCAGTTCCATGGTGGACGGTGCAGTACTGCTTAAGCCAGGTGTGAATGTCCTCCGTCTTTGCCATTTCCGAGAACATAACAACATGCACCGTTTTCCTCTCTCTCTGTGTCAGAGGCTGCAAGTTGATCTTCTCAAGGGCAGGAACTTTCCCTCTTTTTGCCTCAAACACATCCACACATTGTTCAAACAGAGAATAGGTAGCAAAAACAACCTCAAATGCTTTCTGACCTGGGAGAGCGAAGATGAAATCCAAGTGCCGAAGTTCAAAGCCAAGTTCCTTCTGTAACACTTTTCTGCTGAACTGCATACGATCCATGAAGAGATCATCCAAAAGCTCAAAACTTACAGCATTCTTGCGGGATCCAAAGGTTGCCATCTCAAACTGCAAAACAAACACTGCTTCCACAAAACAAGAAAACAATCCAACTACTCCAACTACAGGCTGATCAAGGTATCTCCCCTGCCAGGTAAGCTGAGCCGCAGGCGATGAGCCCGGAGCTGAACGGGCCCCACTGGCTCGTTTGTAAGGCCAGGTGCATTGCCAACCACGACTGGCAGGGCAGAGGACTTGAAGGCGGCCTGGGCTCCTGCAGCTGTCCAGCCACGCACTCTGGTTTCTCTTCATCTCGTACAAATCTTTTGCCTTTTACTAAAGATTTCCATGGAGAGGAGCATGAATGAGTTCCATACAATTTTTGTGCTTCCCTGCCTTCGGGTGGGGCGCAGCTGGGCTGGTCAAAGAGAGAAAACAAAACCGCTCACAATCGCTCTTACAATGCAGTAAGTAGCACAGACTACTTAGGGAGTAGGCTGATGTGTTTAAAAACAACCAGCGCCAGGCAGGAGTCGAACCTCCAAACTCCTAATCCATAGTCAGACACATTATCCATTGCACCACTGGCCCTGGTGTGACACTTCAGGACTGTAACCCAGTGAGCTTAGCACTGCAACTAGTAAAATATTACCCCTGGTCCATTCTTTTCCAAAAGTGAGAAACACCTGTTTTCTACATTTTGTCTGTTTTAAAACCATATCTCTTTAAACCAAACCAAGAGTTTGTCTTTTGCACTGATATTCTGATTCATTTCGATTTCAAAGAAAAAAAAAACATTACCTTCCAAAGCATCATAAAATTGTCCCTTCCTCCAGACACTACTTCTCTCTTGTAGTAGTACAGCAGACCTTTCCAGGTGAGCAGATCACAGAGTCCGAAATGAGCTTCCTCCATCAAGCAAAGTACCTGAACATGACTCTGTCTTCATAAAAGCGCCCCTGTAATAAAGAAATTAAATCCGAAATCAAGAGGGCAGTTGCCTACTGAAGTTCAAGAAGTCATCAATTTTAACCTAGCAACACATTAAAGGCTGCATCTATACAAGTACGATTCTAGAAATGCTCACCAGATTACGTTTTAAGAAAGAACTGCGCCTCAGGTTCCGCCGAGATCTTAACTCAGATGGCAGGATTCAGAGTCTGGAGTGTGGAATGATGGCGCACGGAGGGTCCACATACTGTGGATCCCTCAGTGATCTCTCGCGTGTTCAAACCGCCAGCGTGTGACTCCCCTGTCCCCGTGACCTCATTGCTCTGCTCTCGCCTCTGTGCAGCTGAGACCGACTCATGGTAAAGTGGAAAAAAATATGCCCTCAACGTGAGATTTACTCTGGAGTGAGGATAGTTGTTACTTTCTCATCGTTGAAATGGATTTATGTGATATGGCGACTAGGTTCTTCTCCATTAGCAGGCTTAAGGTTAAAGAAAAAAACATTGCTGACTTCTTTTTTTTTTTGCCAGCCGCGAGCGCTGATTAGCGAGGTTTGTATTTCATGTTTTGCAAGTTGCATCCATTTTAAGAAAAACAAGTCGTTCAAGACAGGAAATGAATACTTGCATTTAATTAAGTCTAGACGTATGCGGTTGTCCATAATGACCAGTTCTGTTCAAGAAGACAGAACAAAAAAAGGCACCGCTGGGATTCAGACCCAGGATTGCCTGTTTACTAGACAGGCGCTTTAACCAACTAAGTCACGGCACCCCGGGAGTGCTGTCGTTTTGCAGCCGCTTGGACACACCACTCAGACACATCTGCATTCGGTGTGTGCTCCGCCTGCTCGCTGAGCAAGTTGCCACCTTTACATACAATAGCAACATCGACACCAAGAGAAAGGATGACAAATGCCTTTTATCTGGAACTTTTCATGTCCAAGGAGCTCAATGTGCTTTCTGTGTACAACAGGGCCACTGAACTTCACACTGGCCACTGAACCACAGCAGTGGCTTGCTGGCTTGACATCTCCCAAGGAAAATGTTGAAATCGCATGTGGAACAGGAAAATGACCCTCGAGTATGAGGGCAAAAAAAGAAAAAGATCAACTGGAGTGCGCCAACCCATGTCAGGACAGCCCAGTTTTGTTGACGAGGTGGCCGAGTGGTTAAGGCGATGGACTGCTAATCCATTGTGCTCTGCAGGCATGGGGTTGAATCCCATCCTTGTCACTCTCCATGTCTGACACGTGTGCCCGTTTGGTGTTGGCCCTCCTGTTCTTTGCTCCAGTACTAGAGCCTTACATTTTCTAGCGGTGGCTGAACATGGTATAGTAGGCTAACGTCGGTATCGAGCAGTGGCAGTAACAGTATTTACGTTCCGCTGCTGCCAAGTGGCTCTGGGTTGAGACTGCGTTTTCACTTACTTGCAGCACAAACGGAGAAAGCGATTTTTGACAGTCTCTCGAGAGACTGCACTAGGTGTTTAGGGATAGACTTTGTCAGTTCCCCCTGGGATGATGGCCTCTCAAATAGTTTGTGATTCCTCTAGACGTTTATACAGTAGAAGCCTGCTTCGTAGCTTAAATCCAAGCTAATGTAACGAGTTAGAGGTCTGATGCAGAACTGCGAATTCAATGAAGGGGAACACTACAGTACATTGCACTGTATGTGTGAGGAAAGCTGCCCCCTTCTGTCCCTTGTCGACTGAACAGAGGACTGTAAAGGATACCGCCAAGAAACTTTAGGATGCTGGTTGGAATCCAGCTCCAAAGAGGCCCCTTTGGGTGTTATGTCATCAAAAAGTAAGAACAGCGAATCTCCCTTTGATCAAAAGCGCAACAGAACTGTTTTCCGTGGAGCAGGTTTCAGACCCGTAGACCTGTTTTATTTGTAGGGCAGGGCGCATTCCCAAACGCGAATCTCCTGTTTTAGAAATGCTTTGGGCGGCGTGAAGTGAAAATAAGAAGTGGGCTCCAGATGCACATGGAAGCAATCAAGTGTTTCATCCGAGCTGTTTCAAAGACTGCCCAAGAGCTTTCCTTTCACAGAGGCGCAACGATTAATGATGGGGGAAACAAAACACTGGACTTATTATATGCCAATGCTAAGGATGCATATAGTTCCACAGCCCTTCCCCCCCTTGGCAGATCAGATCACAACCTTATCTTGCTTACACCACTATACAAGCCTATTGTCCAGGCTGTATTTGATTACCAGATGGACTGTTTCCTCCAGCGGTATAGTATTGCAGTGAGACAGCACGATGCCTGCAAGACTATGTCACGCTAAATGCCACAGATTGTGTTTGTCCGTTCGTGTCAGTCGTCCCGCAGCCACGGGAAGTGGGACACAAACATGCTGCAATGCTTTCAAGACGTTAGGATTTGTTAGTGCAAAATCCGAGAAGAGTACTTGTGGCTTGAATGTGAACTGTACGTGCCCGCCCCCTTTCCTCTATAGTGCATGAGTTCCTCCCGGCATGCCCTTCGTCATTGTTCTGTCATCTTGTATTTAAAGGGTTGTATTTCTGCTGCTGAAACTAAGCAACGGTTTTCTCACAACGCCGTTTGTTCCCGACTGAGCCCTTGTCTGTCATGAAATTCTTCAAAACCTCAAGCTAGAAGAAGAAGACGACAAATATGAAGCGTTACAGCAACGACATGCCATGAGACGATCGATAACGATTTCCATAGGATCCCCGCGGTTGCCTAGCAACCGTCAGCTTTGCGCAGTGGCAGTATCGTTGCCTGTGAGGTTTAGCCGAGGCGCGATTATTGCTAGTTGAAAACTTTTCTCAATACCCCGCTTCCGCCGGTTTGCAATACAATCGGCGAAAGCATTTTTTGACAGTCTCGTCAGAGACTGAGCAAGGTGTTTAAAGACAGATTTTGTCATAGTGACATCATGGTAGAAAGAAACGAGCTTGTTACGTCTCAACAGAAACGCTCTTTAGCTCTTTCGGCGTTATGCAAAGAACAGCGACTGTCGAGATCACTTTTGAGTCAGCGCGAAACGCCGTGTGCTGTCAGTTTGATTTCATATTGCTCGTAGCGGCGCCCGGCTTTTGTCTGTCAAAAGTTAGGTTGCGCTTCTTCATGCTGCATCGTCGGCATGAGTGGAGCTTTTTAAACGTCTGTACTTACTGCGCCCCATAAGAAATTGTTTGTCCCCGTTCAAAAGAGATTGTGCGATGTCCTGCAGCGTTCGCAAAGCAAACCTTTGACAGTTTGATAAGAGCGTAAATAAAAAGGCGATTCCTGCGTCTACCACTAATGTAAGAGCTATTTCAAGTGCGGCGTGGTGCGGCTTTTCAAGTGCTTGTGGGCATTTCTCTGTTGTTGATTCTTTTTTTGTGTGTAACAAAGTGGCATTTTCATGTCCGGACGGGGAGACTTTATCATTCCGATATGAAGCCACCTTTAAGTCCTCTGAGGCGTGTCTGTCTGCAAGGCTTGTATTTTGGAAATGTTTTTTTGAAACGGAGAACGACTTTGAAATAGGCTTCCGCCGGCGCCCCGCGATCCAGGTAAGATTGTAGCAAGAACGCAGCGGCGGTGGGGCTTGCTGTAGTCGTGGCCGAGTGGTTAAGGCGATGAACTAGAAATCCATTGGGTTCTTCCCGCGTAGCTCCGAATCCTGCCAACTACGTTGTCCACCTCCTGTCGTTGTGTTCCGGCTCAAGCAAAGAAGCGCGCCTCTTTGCTGTTCCTGGTGGTTTTAAAACACCAAATCGCTTGTACCCACTGCCTTGGAAATAAATTCTTCAGCGTCCGCGAATGGCATTTTGCAGCTGGAAGCATGTCGACGCTTTTTGCACAGAGCACCAAAAAAGCGTCTTTTTTGAAAGCCCAGGCACCGAGCATTGGTGGTTCAGTGGTAGAATTCTCGCCTGCCACGCGGGAGGCTCGGGTTCGATTCCCGGCCAATGCAGTGGCTTTTGCAGCGAGCGGCTCCATCACTTGCATCCCCTTGCAACTCGCAACTGAAAACCCACTGAAGCTAAGCAGGTGTGAGCCAGGTCAGTACCCGGATGAGGATGAGCTACAGGGAAAAACAAAGCTTCCAGCTGGAAGCGGTGTTAATGGTGCCGGCGGGGGTGCGCTCACCCTGAGGTCTGTGCGGGTCCCAATTCCCCAGCATAGTGACGGAGACGCTGTGTTGTAAAAGGGCGCTGTCTTTTGGATGAGATGTAAAACCGAGGTCACAGCGCTCTGTGGTCATTAAAAATTAAAAATGACCACCAAAACCTTTGACAAAAGCTCTTGGTAATTGATGGTCTTCAATAATGCTTCTCCTTTAGGTACATTTTAAATCAGCTGACAAATGCTGTGAAATGGGGGGGCACTTCAGGCCAGTGTAGGATTTGGGTTACAAGAACCATGAAACTGCGTGAGAAAGCCCTGTTGTAACAGAAGGAATAAGGTTCTTGATCCTGAGATGAAGTAAAACAGATGAGTTTATTGCATGCAAGGAACAATAAAGCCAAAGTCTTGTTTCCCGCAAGAAACAACAAAACCGAAGTATTGTTCGATGTGCCGGTACAAACTTTTAGGTTATATAGTCCTTGCTTGCTGCTTCAGACGTCATTCGATGTTATTGTAAGGGGGGGGGGGGGTTATGGTATTTGGCCAGTTAAGAGGCCCTTGCTAAATGGTCAGTTTAAGATTATGCCCCCAGGGGGTTCCTTGCTCGCATCCGGAATCCTTATCAGTTAACCCCCTTTCCTGCCATAAACCCCTGTTGCTTAGAAGTCTAATTTTCAGGCAGAACTGACTTAAGTTATTAACCCTTTTAACATCTTGTCTCTTACTTCATTCCCCCCTTATAAAATATGGCATACATCAGGACTGTCTATTTTTACAAATACAATGTCAGGGCAGATCTTTCCTTTTTAGATGTACAGGCATGCATTACCATGACATTGTGCGTTCCACGGTTACAACAAGGTGTTATTGATGTTTTTGTACAAGTGATAGTTACAATTTTACACATAAAACAATCCTAATCCTACAAATACATAAAGTCCTACCCCAGGACCCAAACGCAGACCTCAGCCATGTGGAGATCTATCGTCAGGATCTTGGAACAGCAATATTGACCCAACTCCGATTATAATTTTTTGGCTGAATAGATATGCCAACATCTGGAATGTATTGATACCATATCCCCAGTAATGCTCCTCAGGCCTAACAAGCACACTGTTGGTCTTAGGAAGCATCAGACACAGAAACGGTAACAACATCCTTCTTTCTGTTCACTCAGTCTCTGGTGCCGTGGGTCGGTGAAAGTGCGATGCGCGGATCCAGCGATCTCATCCTGTCACTCAGATGGCACAATCAGTAGTTAGTGGCACTTGATATGGTCCCTCCCAGCAGGATTGCAACGTCTGGCAGGGTATCTCTTCTTCACCTACACCCACTCGCCAGGTATCCGGTCGTGTCTCCCCTCTGCTGGAGGTCCCCAAGCGTCCGGCACCTGTTCACAAGCCCTGTGCACCGCTTCAGTTAACAAACCTACAATACTTTAATAGAGAGTTAGTTAATTCATCAGTGCGTTAGCCAAACTTGGCCTCCAGGGAGTTTCTTTGGCTGCCCGTGATGATCTCAAATGGGCTCAGTCTCACAGTTCCATTTGCTCCAGCCCGCAAACCGCACAGGACTGCAGGTAGAGCATCTACCCACGGTGTCCCTTCAGTTGATATTTCCTTAGTTGGTCTTTCAGACTGTGGGTGATGGGGGCAATGTGACTTCCAACTTACCCCTAGTGAGGCAATTACAGCCTGGCACACCTTCCCAGTGTAGTCTGCCCCTAGATCAGTATCCAAGGGGCAGGGCAGTCCGTACCACGGGATCATCTTTATCATACACTTGGGTATGTGCCAGCCCACATCACATCATCATACAACCCCACATTCTTTACACATTTGTTCTAACCACTATTAAACATCTATTAAAGGCCTCAACCTGAATTCTCCCTTTTCCCCAGTAGAGGTTTCACAGGGGTCTCAGACTCCCGCCCTCCCAGTGCCGCTCGTCTGGCATCTGCATCTGCATGGTTGTTACCTTGAGTTACTGGAATTCTTTATTTATTGTGTTATTGACACCTTACTCAAGCTGCTTCTGTCGGCAGCTGTAAAACTACAAATCAGTTCAGAGACAAGCCCAGTATTCTTAACTGGAGTCCCTGCCGTTGTGAGAGAATCTTATTTCTCCATAGCCATCCAGAATTGTGGCCTACATGCAACAAATACATACATTATATACATATACAGTAACCTTTTAACATCTTTCTTTTTACAATCTTCCATCAGTGCTCTTAACTGGCTTGCTGTGCTGAGGCAGTGGAGGGGCATTTTCCGATTGTTAGCACCTCGAATTCTGTTGTAACGGCTCAGCCTGTTCTCTGTTCTCCCTCATGCATCAGAGAGGACCCATCAGTAAACAGTATTACATTTTCTTCAATTTTCACCGTCCCCCACCCTTTGGCTACAGTATCGAATGGTATAATAGTGCCTACCTCCATGCTCCTGCGTCAGCACAGCTGCCCAGAACCCTTTGTCCACACTTACATACAAAGAATGGTTGATCCATCTGAGGAAACCCCAGTCTCAGCACCTGTAAGAGAGCTTGTTTCAAATTATTACAGGCGGCTTTTGCTGCTGGTACCAAGGCAATCTTGTCCTTGTACTGCACTCCCCCCTTAAGCAGATCTGTTAAAAGTTGTGCTCACCCCGTAAAAATATTGCACCCTGGCCCTGTTAAAATCACACAATGCTCGACACAAAAGGGCCTTATCATAACTGCTTAATATTAGACACTCTAAAGCTGAAGCAACTCAGACTTGTGGGTTTCCTCGTCAGGGGAAGCACTCAGAATACCATCAACATACTGAGTGATCACAGTCAGTTGAAGCCACGTGATACCCTGTTCTGGATAGTCATTCTTTGTAATGCATAATATTCCAACCCAATAGATCTGGGATAAAACCACCCATTAAAATCTGGTACTCAGCAAGTAAAACTTGGTGCCCCAATACTCCTGTGGCCTCCTGCCATCTCCCCATATACATTACTCTATAGCACACTGTTGAACAGAGGAGTGAAACAAGCATGACAGTAGTGCTCCAGTATCCCCTAACAGAGAAACCAACACTCCATTAACAGTACATTTTAATCCACTGGACTGGGACAGACTTAGGTAGGCTACAAGGGATTTACAGGATCTAATCGTTAGGTAAACAGATCTTCTCACAAGACGTTATTCTCCCCAGTCTCGATTCTAAACCTACAGCGTTTCAGCATGTCTGAGACATTCGAATAAACCCAAATTGTTTTCACTATTGCAACTAATTGTATAAAAATACAAACACTGTTTATCTAACTACTTTTACGTCCACCTGTACTGTACTTATACGTTTCAGACGCTCTTATATTTTCCAATCTCCTTAAGTTGATTTTCATCAAGTCTCTTTAGTTACGTCTCTAGCCAGTCCCGCTGGCTAAACACACTCACACCGTCATTTAGTATACAAAAACTCACAGTTACACACATACATGCCGGCACACAAATTCATAAAACACACATACACATCGAGAATATATTTTTCTCTTCGTACTACAATGTGCTGTATTCTTGTTTTACTTCTACATGAATCCTTTTAATTCCTGAAGTGCACTCCAGGTTCGCTGCATTCCTAATTTTGGGTGCGGTACTTTAGCCCACCAGTCAATATCTTCCGGTTTTGGATTTGATCGTATGGGGGAATCAGGGAAGGTAGGTGCGAGTACGGACCCCCTCGATGGGGTGCGAGACACTTAGAGTGACGCTGTCATCAACAGCGCCAGCCCCCGCTACATCAGGCCCTCTCCCACTTAGGGTGAGAGTACAGGTCTGCAGGCACCCTCTGTTTAAGAAGGGAGTTCCTGTTCTGTCTCTATCACACTCGTACCAGGTGTCATCCCACCCAGACCCCCCGTCTCCATATGGTCACTGTGGGAATTGATCCCAATTATTTTCATTTCCTGCCTGTCTGTTCCCCTATGGGAGTGCAGGATATAACACATTAACTAGTGCAGTGCGACCAGGAACTAATTCTTCTTTTAGTTTCTGATTCTCCTGCACTGCCTCTTTTCGCTTTTGTTTATACTCTTTCGTAGCGAGTAAAGTATCTTTTCTTCTGGGTTTTTGTTTTCCCCGTAAACACACTTAAGAAGTCACATCCCAATTTCTTTTTTTTCTCATGTATCTGCCACCACTGGTGCCGGCCGTGCACCAGGGTGGGAGCTACATGCTTGTGCTTTTGCCAATCAATACGCATATGCTTATTTTACAGGTGTCTTCGCCCCAGACTCCCTCTGACAAACTCAGCTTTTCCCATATTTTTCTCCTTCTTTTCCTTCAACTTACACTTTTCCGATATATAAACGGACCCTTCCACCACTTTCTCAAACCATCAGTTAGTACACATGTTCGGTCTCTTTTACTTTTGTCGTGTGTGAGGTAACAGCTCATACAGTAAGGGGATGCTTTCACTTGAAAAACCTGTGCATTCCTGCACTCATTCAGCCAAGGGCGTCTGTTACCTCCAGATCTAAATGCCTCTCAGAGACTTTAGAGAGGACTTACACCACACTGTTCACAGGTAAGGAACGAGACCTCGAAAACCCCCTTTCTTGATCAGTAATTCACCATGCCCAGAATGCCAGCATCGCTGCTTTTGCTCCAGGGTGGACTTACACACTGAGCTCAATCAGGGCGATTCTCGGGTCTCAACGTCCTTTAAATCCTGCTACTTAATGCTTTGCTCTTTTATTATGAGGTGTGTTTATGTTAGTGTCGTGCGTGTGTATATGTATTTCACAAACAAGGAAAACACCAAAAACATACATACATATATATATCTCCTACTTCTGTTTCCTTTAAGACAAAAATCCACGCCATCCAGTTATTTAATCCACGTTATTAAATAACTTAATTTGCGCCCTAAAAAAATAGTTGTACTTTGTCAATGGTCAGACAACACTAAATGACACGAACAGTCACTCAGTCTGTTTGATGGGCAGGAGGGCTATCCGTCCAGGAACTGCACATATCAGTGTCGTTATTGAGTGTCAACATTACGATCCTGTTTGCTCAGGTGGACCGATTCCTTGCAGTAGTTTATCATTATACTTAAAATCGTTATATAACTAGGACTAGTTATAGCAGTCTGTGCTTTCTGTTGGTTTTACAACATTTTTTCTTAACGATTCAGAACGTCCATGTAGCTGCAAAAATGAACGCTTATGGTACTTTTCGCTCCAGGCAATACTCTCCAGTGAGAGTGACGAAAAATGTGAAACTGAACTTCATCGCAAATACCAGATTGCTAGTCGATATCTTCTATCATGAAGCACTAATCAATGGCATAGCTGCGAGATTTCATTTGGGTAGCTGCACCGTACAGCTCCGTTTCAACCGAAATATCACCCCCCCTCAGAATTTCAGAAGCCCCCCTACAGATTTTTCCCCGGGCCCCGCGCACTGATGGGGGACGGGGTTTCCAGGAAATGGTATCAACTTTTCTCAAGAAAATAAAAATAGAAACTCTATAGGCACTCAAAAATTTTACTGTTTTTTTTTCAGGCAGGTGGCAAGACCCCTCCGCAAAACCCTTGTATGCCAAGCTGTGGGCATTGATTCGTCGAATATACGTATATTCACGGCGAAAATACGGCTATACGTATATATACGTCGCCTCGACGTATAATCAACGTCGAATTGCAACCGTAAAATCGACGACATTAATAAATGCATATATAACGTCGAAAACACATCTAACACTAGGAGTATACGGCACTCTGCACAGTGTACGAAGTAAATTATTTTCGCAGTAATTAATTTACACGTGTATAATAAATATAGTAAATATTGTAACGCCCTCGCCTGGTGGTGAGGAGGAAGCGCCCCTAGGCGCTCGTAGTACCGCTGGGCATGCTGGGAGTGGTAGCCGGGAAGAGTCTGAGGGTCAGCACGATGACCAGCGGCTGACCCTACCTGTGTAAATAATGTCCTAGTAATTCTAGTGCCCTGTGTAGTCCTGTAAAAGTAGAGTGTGTTGTTAGGTAATTACCACCCTAAATGTGCGTACGTTTTCGTCAGTCTCCTCATGTGTGTGTGTAGATCCTGTGTTCGGTTTTGGTGTGGTTGTTAAATAAAGTCAGTGCTTGGTTAATCGCGTCTCCACTGTTCTTTAGTTCTGAACAAGAACCTGCAAGCGCTACATTGGTGTCAGAAGTGGGCAGAATGAACAACTCGTGGCAGACACTACCCGATTCCGTAAAGCGCCGGCTGACGCTGAAAGACGCAGAACCCATCGGCGTCGCACATAGGGAGCCTGAGCAACTCCTGGGTGCGACAGGTGGCCACAGCCCTTACCAGGGCTACCCAGTAGTGGTCCCGCCAGTAGAATTGGGGCGGCCGCCCCGGAGAGAGGATGCCCTCCCTGCCGGAGCCGATCAGCGATTCCCACACCCATCGGCGCGGGTGCGACCAGGTCGCTACGATGGTGAAGCGCCTTGGGAGACCTATGAGGCGCAGTTCCAGCTCGCGGCCCGGACGAATGGCTGGAGCCGGGCGGAGATGGCCGGCCACCTGGCGGCGGCGCTGGAAGGAGCGGCCTGCCAGGTGCTCCTGGACGTCCCGGAGGAGGACAGAGGCGACTACACGGCGCTGGCAGCAGCCCTCCAGCTGCGCTTCGGTGTAGAGGAGGTGCCGGACTTGATGCGGGAGAGGCTGGCCCTGCGGCGGCGCCGACCAGGAGAGCGACTGGGCCCGGTCGCCGCGGATGTCATGTTCCTCGCCCGCCGAGGATACCCAACTTTCCCCCGGGAGGCGCAGCGGGAGATGGCTCTCCAGGCCTTTCTCAAGGCCATCTCGCCCGAGGAGCTGCGGCGCCACGTGCAGCTGGCCACGCCAACATCGCTGGAGCAGGCCTTGGCCCTTGCTACACGGGCTGAGGTAGTGTTCGGGGTGACTGGCAGCGCCAGCAGACGCAGTGCGCCCTGCCGGCTGACCGAGGCGGCGACGGAGGAATCCAGCGAGGGGGAAGAGGAGCCAGCCCGTGCAGCGACCGCCACGGAACAGCCCCGCACGCTGATTTGCAACCGCTGCGGGAAGAGAGGACACCAAGCCCGGTTCTGCCGGGCACCCGAACCTCGCTCTCCCCGATCGGCGTCGGGAAACGGGAACGGGGCGGCTCAGCGCGGGGAAGGCCACCCTTGAACACCTCAACCCCCGCTCCGGAGAGCGCTGTAAAAACCGGCGCCCCTCACGCCACCGTGGGGCGAGTCGGCTGTAGCCGGGGCCTGTACCTCCACTGCCGGATTGAGGACCAACCCTGCCTGGCCCTACTCGACACCGGTTCATCAGTAACCCTACTTCGGCCGGGCGTCCTCCCCGACACCGAGGGCACCAACCCCCCAGGATGGGAGGCCTCCAGGACCGTGAGGACCGTGACGGGACAGCTCGCTGCAGTCCGGGGGAAACGGGTGCTTGCCTTCCGTCTGGGCGCAGCGACGGTGCGCCACCCCTGCTACCTTGCACCCATCCAGGAGGACTGCATTCTGGGGCTGGACCTACTGCAGCGAGTGGGGGCCAGGTTGGACTTGGACCGGCAGGAGTTGGTGTGGCAGGGGGAGCGACTGCACCTGGTGGAGGGCAGGTCCGGCGAAGGCCGAGGGACGCGGGCTTGCCGGAGCCGGGGGAACAAGAGGCAGCGGCAGCGGCGGCGGCGGCGTCAGTCGCCGGGGCAGACCAGGCCTGCGAGCCGGGGAGCGAGCGTGCCGGATCCTGCTCCTGAGTCGGCCGGGGGGCCAGACAAGGTAGCGGCGGCGGGGGCCGAGCGTTGCGTGGAAGCGAGGCGCGCCGTTGAGGATCTCTACCAGCGGAGCTGCGAGGGCCTCGATCAGGACCAGCGGCAGCGGCTCCAGGAGCTACTCGCCCAGAACGAAGACCTCTTTGCGGCGAGAGATGAGGACTGCACCCGCACTGCCCTGGTCCAACACGAGATCAACACCGGCGACGCTCGGCCCATCCGCATCCCACCAGGACGCATGATTCACGCCAAGCGGACCGCCGCCGAGGAAAAGATCCGGGAGATGGCCGCAGCGGGGGTGATTGAGCCCTCCGCGAGCCCGTGGTCGGCGCCAGCCGTACTGGTTAAAAAAAAAGACGGCTCGTGGAGGTTCTGCGTCAACTACCGCAAGCTGAACAAGGTCACCCGGAAAGATTCCTACCCCCTGCCGAGGATAGATGACGCCCTGGACTACATCACCGGGTCGACCTAGTTCAGCTCCTTGGACCTCCGCTGCTGCTACTGGCAGGTACCGCTTGCTCCCGATGCTCGCCCGAAGACGGCCTTTTCCATCGGCCAGGGCCTCTGGCAGTTTACTGTCATGCCTTTTGGCCTGTGCAATGCCCCGGCGACGTTCGAGAGGCTGATGGAGAGGGTGCTGGCATCGGTCCCGCGGAACCAGTGTGTGTTGTATCTGGACGATCTGCTGGTTCATGCACGGAGTTTCGACCAGGCCTTGACGAACCTCCAGGCGGTGCTGGCCTGCATCCGCCGTGCTGGCCTGAGGCTCAACCCCCGCAAGTGCGAGCTCCTGCGGCGGGAGGTGACCTTCCTGGGACATGTTGTTGGATCGCGAGGGGTGGCTACGGACCCAGGTAAGGTCGCCGCAGTGAGGGGCTGGCCGACTCCACGCACCGTCGCGGAGCTCCGCAGCTTTCTGGGGTTGGCCTCGTACTATCGGAGGTTCGTCCGGGACTTTGCCAGCATCGCTGCCCCGCTGCACCGCCTCACCGACAAGGGCCGCCGTTTTGACTGGGACTCGGGCTGTGAGACTGCCTTTGGCCGGTTGCGTGAAGCTCTGGTGGGGGCCCCCGTGCTGGCCTACCCCAACCCGCGGTTGCCGTATATTCTCGACACCGACGCGAGTGACTCGGGGGTGGGGGCGGTGTTGGCGCAGGAAGGGCCAGATGGGGAGCGCGTAGTGGCTTACTATAGTCGGGCTCTGACTAGGCCTGAGCGGAACTACTGCGTGACCCGTCGCGAGCTGCTGGCGGTGATGGCGGCGGTCCACCACTTCAGGCCGTACCTGTTCGGGACCCGGTTCCGGTTGAGGACCGACCATGCGTCCCTCACCTGGCTGCTCCACTTTAAGGAGCCAGAGGGACAGATGGCGCGATGGATAGAGATACTGCAGGAGTACGACTTCACTGTCGTGCACCGTGCGGGGTCTCGCCATCTCAATGCCGACGCTCTCTCGCGGCGCCCCTGCGAGGCCGCGGACTGCCATCACTGCGCCCGGCGGGAGCAGCGTGAGGAGGCTGTCCGCGCCGTGGCGGGGGTGAGCGCCACGGCCACGGCCCGGGAGGGGCCGCTGGGGGTGGGCCTGCCAGACCTGGCGCAGCGTCAGGCAGCTGATCCTGACGTGGGGCCGGTGCTCCGCTAGAGGGCAGCAGGAGTGCGGCCTACGCGAGAGGAGCTCGCCCCGCACCCGAAGTCCGTCAAGGCCCTCTGCGCCCTGTGGGAGGCCTTGGAGGTAAAGGACGGGGTGCTGCGCCGGGGGTGGCGGGTACCCTCCAGTGGCGAGGTACGGTGGCAGCTGGTGGTGCCTCGGTCGCTCCGCGGGGCGGTGCTCCGAGCGGTGCACGGCCAGCCGGGTGTGGGGCACTTCGGCGGTAAAAAAACCCTGCAGCGTCTCCGAGGCCATTTTTATTGGGGTCTTTGCCACCGGGACGTGGAGCGGTACTGCCGAACGTGTGCGGTGTGCGTGGCGCAGAAGGGTCCCCCCGAGCGCTCTCGGGCCCCCCTCCAACAACACCAGGTGGGGGCTCCTATGGAGCGGGTGGGAGTGGACGTTTTGGGCCCGTTTCCGCGCACCGAGGCCGGGAACCGCTACGTCTTGGTGGCCATGGATTACTTTACGAAGTGGCCGGAGGCCTACGCCCTCCCGGACCAGAGTGCCCCCACGGTGGCCGATGCACTGCTGGAGGGGATGTTTGCCAGGCTGGGGGTGCCGGAGGAGTTACACAGTGACCAGGGGCGTAACTTCCGAGTCCCAGGTCTTCTCCAGAGTGTGCCAGCGCCTGGGGATTACTAAGACGCGGACCACCCCGCTGCATCCCCAGAGCGACGGGTTGGTAGAGCGGTTTAATCGGACGCTCGCCACCCAGCTGGCCACCCTGGTGTCCCGGCACCAACGGGACTGGGACCGCCACCTCCCCCTTGCGCTCTGGGCGTATCGGACCGCGGTCCAGGAATCCACCGGGTGCACCCCGGCCTCGCTCATGCTGGGCCGGGAAATGCGAACACCGGTGGACCTGGTCTTCGGCCCGCCGCCCGGAGACGGGTCGGCACCGCCGGCTGGACCGGACTACGAGTGGGACCTGCGGCAGCGGATGCAGCGGGTGCACAGCTTTGCACGGACCCACCTGACACAGGCGGGGGTCCGGCAGAAGCTGTACTACGACCTGCGCTGCAGGGGGCCTGCCTTCCAGCCCAGGGACTCGGTTTGGGTGTACAACCCGCGCCGCTGCAAAGGCCTCAGCCCTAAGCTGGCGCCGTCGTGGGAGGGGCCCGCTGAGGTACTCGGGGTGGTGGGCGAGGTCTGCTACCGTGTCCGGTTGCGAACACAGGGGAGAGTGGTGGTCCTGCACCGAGACCGCCTGGCCCCCTACCGGGCCCGGGAGGAGGAGCCGTGTGGGGAGGCTCCAGAGGACCAGCCGGGGCTGGAGCCGGCCGATAGTGGGGCGTCCGTGGATCGCCAGCCGTCACCGCGGCGCAGCGGCCGCTCGCGCAGGGTTCCGCAGCAGTTTGCCGAATACGAGTACAGCCTGAGGGGGGTGTTCGACGTCGGCGAGACGCCAGACGCTTCAGGTGGGGGCAGTGTAACGCCCTCGCCTGGTGGTGAGGAGGAAGCGCCCCTAGGCGCTCGTAGTACTGCTGGGCATGCTGGGAGTGGTAGCCGGGAAGAGTCTGAGGGTCAGCACGATGACCAGCGGCTGACCCTACCTGTGTAAATAATGTCCTAGTAATTCTAGTGCCCTGTGTAGTCCTGTAAAAGTAGAGTGTGTTGTTAGGTAATTACCACCCTAAATGTGTGTACGTTTTCGTCAGTCTCCTCATGTGTGTGTAGATCCTGTGTTCGGTTTTGGTGTGGTTGTTAAATAAAGTCAGTGCTTGGTTAATCGCGTCTCCACTGTTCTTTAGTTCTGAACAAGAACCTGCAAACGCTACAATATAATTAATTACTGCGAAAATAATTTACTTCGTACACTGTGCAGAGTGCCGTATACTCCTAGTGTTAGATGTGTTTTCGACGTTATATATGCGTTTATTAATGTTTATTTCACAGCGTCGTGCACCTTTTCATTGCTCTCGCTTTCAGAGCCTCCGCACGGCACACGACTCGACATCAGGAAGCACATTGAAGTGAAAGCAGGGAGCGCTGCGACATGCACTGTGCAGATCCCGCCACACTAAGAGGTATATAAGCGTCAAAGGCAAGTCATTCCGAGTTGGTCGTTTGTGTTTTCCGTTCAGACGCGAAATGCTGAAATGATCTCTCGGCTCCTCGGTTGTCATTTCTGCTCCGTAAAGGAATCACAGCACGCGTCGCCTTCCAGCACGCTGGGTCGGGACACGATGCCGGGGGTCGGAGCGTGCGATGTCTTCCTCGTTAGTATAGTGGCAAGTATCCCTGCCTGTCATACGGGAGACCGGGGTTCGATTCCCCGACGGGGAGTAGCTTTTCTTTTACCTCCTTAGAGAAAGGACTGCCTTTCACTTCTCTGTTTTCTAACACAGCGTCGTGCACCTTTTCATTGCTCTCGCTTTCAGAGCCTCCGCACGGCACACGACTCGACATCAGGAAGCACATTGAAGTGAAAGCAGGGAGCGCTGCGACATGCACTGTGCAGATCCCGCCACACTAAGAGGTGAGTGGGTCTGTTCGATGCACAAAGAACGCTTTGATAAGCGTCAAAGGCAAATCATTCCGAGTTGGTCGTTTGTGTTTTCCGTTCAGACGCGAAATGCTGAAATGATCTCTCGGCTCCTCGGTTGTCATTTCTGCTCCGTAAAGGAATCACAGCACGAGTCGGCTTCCAGCACGGTGGGTCGGGACACGATGCCGGGGGTCGGAGAGAGCGATGTCTTCCTCGTTAGTATAGGACCTGTCACCTGTCCCCACCTGTCACGCGGGAGACCGGGGTACATCAGGACGCGCATTGAAGTGAAAGCAGGATGCGCTGCGACATGCACTGTGCAGATCCCGCCACACTAAGAGGTGAGTGGGTCTGTTCGATCACAGCGCTAGGCGAATCCCCAATCCCCTTTTGTGCGTGGCGACAGAAGAAGTCTGGTCTGTTTCCGCCCGGTTTCGATCCGGGGACCTTTCGCGTGTGAGGCAAACATGATAACCACTACACTACGGAAACTGTGGTCAGATGTGCCCAGCGGCCCAGCGCTGAGCTTCGCCAATGCGATTCAGCTGCTTCCAGTGCCTTTATTGGGGTGCGCTGATGGACCGTGCTCTCTCTCCAGAGACCAGCACGCCTGTCATGGACGGAGCAGGAAAGACGGCGCCACATTCTACAGCCCTCTCCACGCAATCGACGAAATCGGGCTACTGAAGTGGAGAAAATCGCCTCTCCAGAAAGTGCAAATATCATCTTGGAGAGTATAAATCCTATTGCCGAAGGTCAGCCCTGTCTACCAGAGTGACCCTCCCACCTCCTGCAGCGATGGTCAGCTCGTCTCACACGCGAGAAGTTTCGGCTGGAAACAAGCGCCCCCTCTCTCGCACGTTTTGCACGTTGAGTAGTTTTAATGCGGCTCCTTCGTACACAGTGCTGATCTTTTGGAAAGCAGGAGGCAAAATTGACACGTTCCCATACCAGGAGTCGAACCCGGGCCGCCTGGGTGAAAACCAGGAATCCTAACCGCTAGACCATATGGGAGTGCACAACCCTGCTGTTCCGGGCATCATGCAAGCAAACTACATAAATATGAGAAAACACGCAAGAGAGTTGTCACTCAGAGTGTCGAAGGGTCGATGTATACTGGGGCTCAGTTGAAATGCAACGTCAGGACTTTCCCGAATTATGTCACACGAAGAGAGCACAGCCTTTTCCGCCCTGCCACGTGTGTATCGGTAACTCGCCGTGATCGTATAGTGGTCAGTACTTTGCGTTGTGGCCGCAACAACCCC
>NW_027167951.1:0-85640 GCF_040954835.1 Lepisosteus oculatus | reverse complement strand
GCCCACACACTCAGGTCTTAACCCCACTGTGCTGAAAGTGTCAAAACATGTTTTTCAGCAGAAATAAACATGTTTCTGCAAGTTTGGTCAACCCCATGTAAGTTATGGGTCAGTAACAGCTCACTTTTCAAAACGTGTTTTTCAGCCCGAAATAAACGCGTTTTTTCAGACAGCTGTATCCCTATGTAACTGCAAGGCTCAGAAGAGCCCACACACTCAGGTCTTAACCCCAGTGTGCTGAAAGTGTCAAAACATGTTTTTCAGCAGAAATAAACATGTTTCTGCAAGTTTGGTCAACCCCATGTAAGTTATGGGTCAGTAACAGCTCACTTTTCAAAACGTGTTTTTCAGCCCGAAATGAACGCGTTATTTCAGACAGCTGTATCCCTATGTAACTGCAAGGCTCAGAAGAGCCCACACACTCAGGTCTTAACCCCAGTGTGCTGAAAGTGTCAAAACATGTTTTTCAGCAGAAATAAACATGTTTCTGCAAGTTTGGTCAACCCCATGTAAGTTATGGGTCAGTAACAGCGCATTTTTCAAAACGTGTTTTTCAGCCCGAAATAAACACGTTTTTTCAGACAGCTGTATCCCTATGTAACTGCAAGGCTCAGAAGAGCCCACACACTCAGGTCTTAACCCCAGTGTGCTGAAAGTGTCAAAACATGTTTTTCAGCAGAAATAAACATGTTTCTGCAAGTTTGGGTAACCCCATGTAAGTTATGGGGCAGTAACAGCTCACTTTTCAAAACGTGTTTTTCAGCCCGAAATAAACGCGTTTTTTCAGACAGCTGTATCCCTATGTAACTGCAAGGCTCAGAAGAGCCCACACACTCAGGTCTTAACCCCAGTGTGCTGAAAGTGTCAAAACATGTTTTTCAGCAGAAATAAACATGTTTCTGCAAGTTTGGTCAACCCCATGTAAGTTCTGGGTCAGTAACAGCTCACTTTTCAAAACGTGTTTTTCAGCCCGAAATAAACGCGTTTTTTCAGACAGCTGTATCCCTATGTAACTGCAAGGCTCAGAAGAGCCCACACACTCAGGTCTTAACCCCAGTGTGCTGAAAGTGTCAAAACATGTTTTTCAGCAGAAATAAACATGTTTCTGCAAGTTTGGTCAACCCCATGTAACTAATGCGGCAGTAACAGCTCACTTTTCAAAACGTGTTTTTCAGCCCGAAATAAACACGTTTTTTCAGACAGCTGTATCCCTATGTAACTGCAAGGCTCAGAAGAGCCCACACACTCAGGTCTTAACCCCAGTGTGCTGAAAGTGTCAAAACATGTTTTTCAGCAGAAATAAACATGTTTCTGCAAGTTTGGTCAACCCCATGTAACTAATGGGGCAGTAACAGCTCACTTTTCAAAACGTGTTTTTCAGCCCGAAATAAACACGTTTTTTCAGACAGCTGTATCCCTATGTAACTGCAAGGCTCAGAAGAGCCCACACACTCAGGTCTTAACCCCAGTGTGCTGAAAGTGTCAAAACATGTTTTTCAGCAGAAATAAACATGTTTCTGCAAGTTTGGTCAACCCCATGTAAGTTATGGGTCAGTAACAGCTCACTTTTCAAAACGTGTTTTTCAGCCCGAAATAAACGCGTTTTTTCAGACAGCTGTATCCCTATGTAACTGCAAGGCTCAGAAGAGCCCACACACTCAGGTCTTAACCCCAGTGTGCTGAAAGTGTCAAAACATGTTTTTCAGCAGAAATAAACATGTTTCTGCAAGTTTGGTCAACCCCATGTAAGTTATGGGTCAGTAACAGCTCACTTTTCAAAACGTGTTTTTCAGCCCGAAATAAACGCGTTTTTTCAGACAGCTGTATCCCTATGTAACTGCAAGGCTCAGAAGAGCCCACACACTCAGGTCTTAACCCCAGTGTGCTGAAAGTGTCAAAACATGTTTTTCAGCAGAAATAAACATGTTTCTGCAAGTTTGGTCAACCCCATGTAAGTTATGGGTCAGTAACAGCTCACTTTTCAAAACGTGTTTTTCAGCCCGAAATAAACGCGTTTTTTCAGACAGCTGTATCCCTATGTAACTGCAAGGCTCAGAAGAGCCCACACACTCAGGTCTTAACCCCAGTGTGCTGAAAGTGTCAAAACATGTTTTTCAGCAGAAATAAACATGTTTCTGCAAGTTTGGTCAACCCCATGTAAGTTATGGGTCAGTAACAGCTCACTTTTCAAAACGTGTTTTTCAGCCCGAAATAAACGCGTTTTTTCAGACAGCTGTATCCCTATGTAACTGCAAGGCTCAGAAGAGCCCACACACTCAGGTCTTAACCCCACTGTGCTGAAAGTGTCAAAACATGTTTTTCAGCAGAAATAAACATGTTTCTGCAAGTTTGGTCAACCCCATGTAAGTTATGGGTCAGTAACAGCTCACTTTTCAAAACGTGTTTTTCAGCCCGAAATAAACGCGTTTTTTCAGACAGCTGTATCCCTATGTAACTGCAAGGCTCAGAAGAGCCCACACACTCAGGTCTTAACCCCAGTGTGCTGAAAGTGTCAAAACATGTTTTTCAGCAGAAATAAACATGTTTCTGCAAGTTTGGTCAACCCCATGTAAGTTATGGGTCAGTAACAGCTCACTTTTCAAAACGTGTTTTTCAGCCCGAAATGAACGCGTTATTTCAGACAGCTGTATCCCTATGTAACTGCAAGGCTCAGAAGAGCCCACACACTCAGGTCTTAACCCCAGTGTGCTGAAAGTGTCAAAACATGTTTTTCAGCAGAAATAAACATGTTTCTGCAAGTTTGGTCAACCCCATGTAAGTTATGGGTCAGTAACAGCGCATTTTTCAAAACGTGTTTTTCAGCCCGAAATAAACACGTTTTTTCAGACAGCTGTATCCCTATGTAACTGCAAGGCTCAGAAGAGCCCACACACTCAGGTCTTAACCCCAGTGTGCTGAAAGTGTCAAAACATGTTTTTCAGCAGAAATAAACATGTTTCTGCAAGTTTGGGTAACCCCATGTAAGTTATGGGGCAGTAACAGCTCACTTTTCAAAACGTGTTTTTCAGCCCGAAATAAACGCGTTTTTTTCAGACAGCTGTATCCCTATGTAACTGCAAGGCTCAGAAGAGCCCACACACTCAGGTCTTAACCCCAGTGTGCTGAAAGTGTCAAAACATGTTTTTCAGCAGAAATAAACATGTTTCTGCAAGTTTGGTCAACCCCATGTAAGTTCTGGGTCAGTAACAGCTCACTTTTCAAAACGTGTTTTTCAGCCCGAAATAAACGCGTTTTTTCAGACAGCTGTATCCCTATGTAACTGCAAGGCTCAGAAGAGCCCACACACTCAGGTCTTAACCCCAGTGTGCTGAAAGTGTCAAAACATGTTTTTCAGCAGAAATAAACATGTTTCTGCAAGTTTGGTCAACCCCATGTAACTAATGCGGCAGTAACAGCTCACTTTTCAAAACGTGTTTTTCAGCCCGAAATAAACACGTTTTTTCAGACAGCTGTATCCCTATGTAACTGCAAGGCTCAGAAGAGCCCACACACTCAGGTCTTAACCCCAGTGTGCTGAAAGTGTCAAAACATGTTTTTCAGCAGAAATAAACATGTTTCTGCAAGTTTGGTCAACCCCATGTAAGTTATGGGTCAGTAACAGCGCATTTTTCAAAACGTGTTTTTCAGCCCGAAATAAACACGTTTTTTCAGACAGCTGTATCCCTATGTAACTGCAAGGCTCAGAAGAGCCCACACACTCAGGTCTTAACCCCAGTGTGCTGAAAGTGTCAAAACATGTTTTTCAGCAGAAATAAACATGTTTCTGCAAGTTTGGGTAACCCCATGTAAGTTATGGGGCAGTAACAGCTCACTTTTCAAAACGTGTTTTTCAGCCCGAAATAAACGCGTTTTTTCAGACAGCTGTATCCCTATGTAACTGCAAGGCTCAGAAGAGCCCACACACTCAGGTCTTAACCCCAGTGTGCTGAAAGTGTCAAAACATGTTTTTCAGCAGAAATAAACATGTTTCTGCAAGTTTGGTCAACCCCATGTAACTTATGGGGCAGTAACAGCTCACTTTTCAAAACGTGTTTTTCAGCCCGAAATAAACACGTTTTTTCAGACAGCTGTATCCCTATGTAACTGCAAGGCTCAGAAGAGCCCACACACTCAGGTCTTAACCCCAGTGTGCTGAAAGTGTCAAAACATGTTTTTCAGCAGAAATAAACATGTTTCTGCAAGTTTGGTCAACCCCATGTAAGTTATGGGGCAGTAACAGCTCACTTTTCAAAACGTGTTTTTCAGCCCGAAATAAACACGTTTTTTCAGACAGCTGTATCCCTATGTAACTGCAAGGCTCAGAAGAGCCCACACACTCAGGTCTTAACCCCAGTGTGCTGAAAGTGTCAAAACATGTTTTTCAGCAGAAATAAACATGTTTCTGCAAGTTTGGTCAACCCCATGTAAGTTCTGGGTCAGTAATAGCTCACTTTTCAAAACGTGTTTTTCAGCCCGAAATAAACGCGTTTTTTCAGACAGCTGTATCCCTATGTAACTGCAAGGCTCAGAAGAGCCCACACACTCAGGTCTTAACCCCAGTGTGCTGAAAGTGTCAAAACATGTTTTTCAGCAGAAATAAACATGTTTCTGCAAGTTTGGTCAACCCCATGTAACTAATGCGGCAGTAACAGCTCACTTTTCAAAACGTGTTTTTCAGCCCGAAATAAACACGTTTTTTCAGACAGCTGTATCCCTATGTAACTGCAAGGCTCAGAAGAGCCCACACACTCAGGTCTTAACCCCAGTGTGCTGAAAGTGTCAAAACATGTTTTTCAGCAGAAATAAACATGTTTCTGCAAGTTTGGTCAACCCCATGTAACTAATGGGGCAGTAACAGCTCACTTTTCAAAACGTGTTTTTCAGCCCGAAATAAACACGTTTTTTCAGACAGCTGTATCCCTATGTAACTGCAAGGCTCAGAAGAGCCCACACACTCAGGTCTTAACCCCAGTGTGCTGAAAGTGTCAAAACATGTTTTTCAGCAGAAATAAACATGTTTCTGCAAGTTTGGTCAACCCCATGTAAGTTATGGGTCAGTAACAGCTCACTTTTCAAAACGTGTTTTTCAGCCCGAAATAAACGCGTTTTTTCAGACAGCTGTATCCCTATGTAACTGCAAGGCTCAGAAGAGCCCACACACTCAGGTCTTAACCCCAGTGTGCTGAAAGTGTCAAAACATGTTTTTCAGCAGAAATAAACATGTTTCTGCAAGTTTGGTCAACCCCATGTAACTTATGGGGCAGTAACAGCTCACTTTTCAAAACGTGTTTTTCAGCCCGAAATAAACACGTTTTTTCAGACAGCTGTATCCCTATGTAACTGCAAGGCTCAGAAGAGCCCACACACTCAGGTCTTAACCCCAGTGTGCTGAAAGTGTCAAAACATGTTTTTCAGCAGAAATAAACATGTTTCTGCAAGTTTGGTCAACCCCATGTAAGTTATGGGTCAGTAACAGCTCACTTTTCAAAACGTGTTTTTCAGCCCGAAATAAACGCGTTTTTTCAGACAGCTGTATCCCTATGTAACTGCAAGGCTCAGAAGAGCCCACACACTCAGGTCTTAACCCCAGTGTGCTGAAAGTGTCAAAACATGTTTTTCAGCAGAAATAAACATGTTTCTGCAAGTTTGGTCAACCCCATGTAAGTTATGGGTCAGTAACAGCTCACTTTTCAAAACGTGTTTTTCAGCCCGAAATAAACGCGTTTTTTCAGACAGCTGTATCCCTATGTAACTGCAAGGCTCAGAAGAGCCCACACACTCAGGTCTTAACCCCACTGTGCTGAAAGTGTCAAAACATGTTTTTCAGCAGAAATAAACATGTTTCTGCAAGTTTGGTCAACCCCATGTAAGTTATGGGTCAGTAACAGCTCACTTTTCAAAACGTGTTTTTCAGCCCGAAATAAACGCGTTTTTTCAGACAGCTGTATCCCTATGTAACTGCAAGGCTCAGAAGAGCCCACACACTCAGGTCTTAACCCCAGTGTGCTGAAAGTGTCAAAACATGTTTTTCAGCAGAAATAAACATGTTTCTGCAAGTTTGGTCAACCCCATGTAAGTTATGGGGCAGTAACAGCTCACTTTTCAAAACGTGTTTTTCAGCCCGAAATAAACGCGTTTTTTCAGACAGCTGTATCCCTATGTAACTGCAAGGCTCAGAAGAGCCCACACACTCAGGTCTTAACCCCAGTGTACTGAAAGTGTCAAAACATGTTTTTCAGCAGAAATAAACATGTTTCTGCAAGTTTGGTCAACCCCATGTAAGTTATGGGTCAGTAACAGCTCACTTTTCAAAACGTGTTTTTCAGCCCGAAATAAACGCGTTTTTTCAGACAGCTGTATCCCTATGTAACTGCAAGGCTCAGAAGAGCCCACACACTCAGGTCTTAACCCCAGTGTGCTGAAAGTGTCAAAACATGTTTTTCAGCAGAAATAAACATGTTTCTGCAAGTTTGGTCAACCCCATGTAAGTTATGGGTCAGTAACAGCTCACTTTTCAAAACGTGTTTTTCAGCCTGAAATAAACGCGTTTTTTCAGACAGCTGTATCCCTATGTAACTGCAAGGCTCAGAAGAGCCCACACACTCAGGTCTTAACCCCACTGTGCTGAAAGTGTCAAAACATGTTTTTCAGCAGAAATAAACATGTTTCTGCAAGTTTGGTCAACCCCATGTAAGTTATGGGTCAGTAACAGCTCACTTTTCAAAACGTGTTTTTCAGCCCGAAATAAACGCGTTTTTTCAGACAGCTGTATCCCTATGTAACTGCAAGGCTCAGAAGAGCCCACACACTCAGGTCTTAACCCCAGTGTGCTGAAAGTGTCAAAACATGTTTTTCAGCAGAAATAAACATGTTTTTGCAAGTTTGGTCAACCCCATGTAAGTTATGGGTCAGTAACAGCTCACTTTTCAAAACGTGTTTTTCAGCCCGAAATAAACGCGTTTTTTCAGACAGCTGTATCCCTATGTAACTGCAAGGCTCAGAAGAGCCCACACACTCAGGTCTTAACCCCACTGTGCTGAAAGTGTCAAAACATGTTTTTCAGCAGAAATAAACATGTTTCTGCAAGTTTGGTCAACCCCATGTAAGTTATGGGTCAGTAACAGCTCACTTTTCAAAACGTGTTTTTCAGCCCGAAATAAACGCGTTTTTTCAGACAGCTGTATCCCTATGTAACTGCAAGGCTCAGAAGAGCCCACACACTCAGGTCTTAACCCCAGTGTGCTGAAAGTGTCAAAACATGTTTTTCAGCAGAAATAAACATGTTTCTGCAAGTTTGGTCAACCCCATGTAAGTTATGGGGCAGTAACAGCTCACTTTTCAAAACGTGTTTTTCAGCCCGAAATAAACGCGTTTTTTCAGACAGCTGTATCCCTATGTAACTGCAAGGCTCAGAAGAGCCCACACACTCAGGTCTTAACCCCAGTGTACTGAAAATGTCAAAACATGTTTTTCAGCAGAAATAAACATGTTTCTGCAAGTTTGGTCAACCCCATGTAAGTTATGGGTCAGTAACAGCTCACTTTTCAAAACGTGTTTTTCAGCCCGAAATAAACGCGTTTTTTCAGACAGCTGTATCCCTATGTAACTGCAAGGCTCAGAAGAGCCCACACACTCAGGTCTTAACCCCAGTGTGCTGAAAGTGTCAAAACATGTTTTTCAGCAGAAATAAACATGTTTCTGCAAGTTTGGTCAACCCCATGTAAGTTATGGGTCAGTAACAGCTCACTTTTCAAAACGTGTTTTTCAGCCCGAAATAAACACGTTTTTTCAGACAGCTGTATCCCTATGTAACTGCAAGGCTCAGAAGAGCCCACACACTCAGGTCTTAACCCCAGTGTGCTGAAAGTGTCAAAACATGTTTTTCAGCAGAAATAAACATGTTTCTGCAAGTTTGGGTAACCCCATGTAAGTTATGGGGCAGTAACAGCTCACTTTTCAAAACGTGTTTTTCAGCCCGAAATAAACGCGTTTTTTCAGACAGCTGTATCCCTATGTATCTGCAAGGCTCAGAAGAGCCCACACACTCAGGTCTTAACCCCAGTGTGCTGAAAGTGTCAAAACATGTTTTTCAGCAGAAATAAACATGTTTCTGCAAGTTTGGTCAACCCCATGTAAGTTATGGGTCAGTAACAGCTCACTTTTCAAAACGTGTTTTTCAGCCCGAAATAAACGCGTTTTTTCAGACAGCTGTATCCCTATGTAACTGCAAGGCTCAGAAGAGCCCACACACTCAGGTCTTAACCCCAGTGTGCTGAAAGTGTCAAAACATGTTTTTCAGCAGAAATAAACATGTTTCTGCAAGTTTGGTCAACCCCATGTAAGTTATGGGGCAGTAACAGCTCACTTTTCAAAACGTGTTTTTCAGCCCGAAATAAACACGTTTTTTCAGACAGCTGTATCCCTATGTAACTGCAAGGCTCAGAAGAGCCCACACACTCAGGTCTTAACCCAGTGTGCTGAAAGTGTCAAAACATGTTTTTCAGCAGAAATAAACATGTTTCTGCAAGTTTGGTCAACCCCATGTAACTTATGGGGCAGTAACAGCTCACTTTTCAAAACGTGTTTTTCAGCCCGAAATAAACGCGTTTTTTCAGACAGCTGTATCCCTATGTAACTGCAAGGCTCAGAAGAGCCCACACACTCAGGTCTTAACCCCAGTGTGCTGAAAGTGTCAAAACATGTTTTTCAGCAGAAATAAACATGTTTCTGCAAGTTTGGTCAACCCCATGTAACTTATGGGGCAGTAACAGCTCACTTTTCAAAACGTGTTTTTCAGCCCGAAATAAACACGTTTTTTTCAGACAGCTGTATCCCTATGTAACTGCAAGGCTCAGAAGAGCCCACACACTCAGGTCTTAACCCCAGTGTGCTGAAAGTGTCAAAACATGTTTTTCAGCAGAAATAAACATGTTTCTGCAAGTTTGGTCAACCCCATGTAAGTTATGGGTCAGTAACAGCTCACTTTTCAAAACGTGTTTTTCAGCCCGAAATAAACGCGTTTTTTCAGACAGCTGTATCCCTATGTAACTGCAAGGCTCAGAAGAGCCCACACACTCAGGTCTTAACCCCAGTGTGCTGAAAGTGTCAAAACATGTTTTTCAGCAGAAATAAACATGTTTCTGCAAGTTTGGTCAACCCCATGTAACTTATGGGGCAGTAACAGCTCACTTTTCAAAACGTGTTTTTCAGCCCGAAATAAACACGTTTTTTCAGACAGCTGTATCCCTATGTAACTGCAAGGCTCAGAAGAGCCCACACACTCAGGTCTTAACCCCAGTGTGCTGAAAGTGTCAAAACATGTTTTTCAGCAGAAATAAACATGTTTCTGCAAGTTTGGTCAACCCCATGTAACTTATGGGGCAGTAACAGCTCACTTTTCAAAACGTGTTTTTCAGCCCGAAATAAACGCGTTTTTTCAGACAGCTGTATCCCTATGTAACTGCAAGGCTCAGAAGAGCCCACACACTCAGGTCTTAACCCCAGTGTGCTGAAAGTGTCAAAACATGTTTTTCAGCAGAAATAAACATGTTTCTGCAAGTTTGGTCAACCCCATGTAACTAATGGGGCAGTAACAGCTCACTTTTCAAAACGTGTTTTTCAGCCCGAAATAAACACGTTTTTTTCAGACAGCTGTATCCCTATGTAACTGCAAGGCTCAGAAGAGCCCACACACTCAGGTCTTAACCCCAGTGTGCTGAAAGTGTCAAAACATGTTTTTCAGCAGAAATAAACATGTTTCTGCAAGTTTGGTCAACCCCATGTAAGTTATGGGTCAGTAACAGCTCACTTTTCAAAACGTGTTTTTCAGCCCGAAATAAACGCGTTTTTTCAGACAGCTGTATCCCTATGTAACTGCAAGGCTCAGAAGAGCCCACACACTCAGGTCTTAACCCCAGTGTGCTGAAAGTGTCAAAACATGTTTTTCAGCAGAAATAAACATGTTTCTGCAAGTTTGGTCAACCCCATGTAACTTATGGGGCAGTAACAGCTCACTTTTCAAAACGTGTTTTTCAGCCCGAAATAAACACGTTTTTTCAGACAGCTGTATCCCTATGTAACTGCAAGGCTCAGAAGAGCCCACACACTCAGGTCTTAACCCCAGTGTGCTGAAAGTGTCAAAACATGTTTTTCAGCAGAAATAAACATGTTTCTGCAAGTTTGGTCAACCCCATGTAAGTTATGGGTCAGTAACAGCTCACTTTTCAAAACGTGTTTTCAGCCCGAAATAAACGCGTTTTTTCAGACAGCTGTATCCCTATGTAACTGCAAGGCTCAGAAGAGCCCACACACTCAGGTCTTAACCCCAGTGTGCTGAAAGTGTCAAAACATGTTTTTCAGCAGAAATAAACATGTTTCTGCAAGTTTGGTCAACCCCATGTAAGTTATGGGTCAGTAACAGCTCACTTTTCAAAACGTGTTTTTCAGCCCGAAATAAACGCGTTTTTTCAGACAGCTGTATCCCTATGTAACTGCAAGGCTCAGAAGAGCCCACACACTCAGGTCTTAACCCCAGTGTGCTGAAAGTGTCAAAACATGTTTTTCAGCAGAAATAAACATGTTTCTGCAAGTTTGGTCAACCCCATGTAAGTTATGGGGCAGTAACAGCTCACTTTTCAAAACGTGTTTTTCAGCCCGAAATAAACGCGTTTTTTCAGACAGCTGTATCCCTATGTAACTGCAAGGCTCAGAAGAGCCCACACACTCAGGTCTTAACCCCAGTGTACTGAAAGTGTCAAAACATGTTTTTCAGCAGAAATAAACATGTTTCTGCAAGTTTGGTCAACCCCATGTAAGTTATGGGTCAGTAACAGCTCACTTTTCAAAACGTGTTTTTCAGCCCGAAATAAACGCGTTTTTTCAGACAGCTGTATCCCTATGTAACTGCAAGGCTCAGAAGAGCCCACACACTCAGGTCTTAACCCCAGTGTACTGAAAGTGTCAAAACATGTTTTTCAGCAGAAATAAACATGTTTCTGCAAGTTTGGTCAACCCCATGTAAGTTATGGGTCAGTAACAGCTCACTTTTCAAAACGTGTTTTTCAGCCCGAAATAAACACGTTTTTTCAGACAGCTGTATCCCTATGTAACTGCAAGGCTCAGAAGAGCCCACACACTCAGGTCTTAACCCCAGTGTGCTGAAAGTGTCAAAACATGTTTTTCAGCAGAAATAAACATGTTTCTGCAAGTTTGGGTAACCCCATGTAAGTTATGGGGCAGTAACAGCTCACTTTTCAAAACGTGTTTTTCAGCCCGAAATAAACGCGTTTTTTCAGACAGCTGTATCCCTATGTATCTGCAAGGCTCAGAAGAGCCCACACACTCAGGTCTTAACCCCAGTGTGCTGAAAGTGTCAAAACATGTTTTTCAGCAGAAATAAACATGTTTCTGCAAGTTTGGTCAACCCCATGTAAGTTATGGGTCAGTAACAGCTCACTTTTCAAAACGTGTTTTTCAGCCCGAAATAAACGCGTTTTTTCAGACAGCTGTATCCCTATGTATCTGCAAGGCTCAGAAGAGCCCACACACTCAGGTCTTAACCCCAGTGTGCTGAAAGTGTCAAAACATGTTTTTCAGCAGAAATAAACATGTTTCTGCAAGTTTGGTCAACCCCATGTAACTAATGGGGCAGTAAGAGCTCACTTTTCAAAACGTGTTTTTCAGCCCGAAATAAACACGTTTTTTCAGACAGCTGTATCCCTATGTAACTGCAAGGCTCAGAAGAGCCCACACACTCAGGTCTTAACCCCAGTGTGCTGAAATTGTCAAAACATGTTTTTCAGCAGAAATAAACATGTTTCTGCAAGTTTGGTCAACCCCATGTAAGTTATGGGTCAGTAACAGCTCACTTTTCAAAACGTGTTTTTCAGCCCAAAATAAACGCGTTTTTTCAGACAGCTGTATCCCTATGTAACTGCAAGGCTCAGAAGAGCCCACACACTCAGGTCTTAACCCCAGTGTGCTGAAAGTGTCAAAACATGTTTTTCAGCAGAAATAAACATGTTTCTGCAAGTTTGGGTAACCCCATGTAAGTTATGGGGCAGTAACAGCTCACTTTTCAAAACGTGTTTTTCAGCCCGAAATAAACACGTTTTTTCAGACAGCTGTATCCCTATGTAACTGCAAGGCTCAGAAGAGCCCACACACTCAGGTCTTAACCCCAGTGTGCTGAAAGTGTCAAAACATGTTTTTCAGCAGAAATAAACATGTTTCTGCAAGTTTGGTCAACCCCATGTAAGTTATGGGTCAGTAACAGCTCACTTTTCAAAACGTGTTTTTCAGCCCGAAATAAACGCGTTTTTTCAGACAGCTGTATCCCTATGTAACTGCAAGGCTCAGAAGAGCCCACACACTCAGGTCTTAACCCCAGTGTGCTGAAAGTGTCAAAACATGTTTTTCAGCAGAAATAAACATGTTTCTGCAAGTTTGGTCAACCCCATGTAAGTTATGGGTCAGTAACAGCTCACTTTTCAAAACGTGTTTTTCAGCCCGAAATAAACGCGTTTTTTCAGACAGCTGTATCCCTATGTAACTGCAAGGCTCAGAAGAGCCCACACACTCAGGTCTTAACCCCAGTGTGCTGAAAGTGTCAAAACATGTTTTTCAGCAGAAATAAACATGTTTCTGCAAGTTTGGTCAACCCCATGTAAGTTATGGGTCAGTAACAGCTCACTTTTCAAAACGTGTTTTTCAGCCCGAAATAAACGCGTTTTTTCAGACAGCTGTATCCCTATGTAACTGCAAGGCTCAGAAGAGCCCACACACTCAGGTCTTAACCCCACTGTGCTGAAAGTGTTACATAAAACAATGTTTTTCAGCAGAAATAAACATGTTTCTGCAAGTTTGGTCAACCCCATGTAAGTTATGGGTCAGTAACAGCTCACTTTTCAAAACGTGTTTTTCAGCCCGAAATAAACGCGTTTTTTCAGACAGCTGTATCCCTATGTAACTGCAAGGCTCAGAAGAGCCCACACACTCAGGTCTTAACCCCAGTGTGCTGAAAGTGTCAAAATTTTCAGCAGAAATAAACATGTTTTGCAAGTTTGGTCAACCCCATGTAAGTTATGGGTCAGTAACAGCTCACTTTTCAAAACGTGTTTTTCAGCCCGAAATAAACGCGTTTTTCAGACAGCTGTATCCCTATGTAACTGCAAGGCTCAGAAGAGCCCACACACTCAGGTCTTAACCCCACTGTGCTGAAAGTGTCAAAACATGTTTTTCAGCAGAAATAAACATGTTTCTGCAAGTTTGGTCAACCCCATGTAAGTTATGGGTCAGTAACAGCTCACTTTTCAAAACGTGTTTTTCAGCCCGAAATAAACGCGTTTTTTCAGACAGCTGTATCCCTATGTAACTGCAAGGCTCAGAAGAGCCCACACACTCAGGTCTTAACCCCAGTGTGCTGAAAGTGTCAAAACATGTTTTTCAGCAGAAATAAACATGTTTCTGCAAGTTTGGTCAACCCCATGTAAGTTATGGGGCAGTAACAGCTCACTTTTCAAAACGTGTTTTTCAGCCCGAAATAAACGCGTTTTTCAGACAGCTGTATCCCTATGTAACTGCAAGGCTCAGAAGAGCCCACACACTCAGGTCTTAACCCCAGTGTACTGAAAGTGTCAAAACATGTTTTTCAGCAGAAATAAACATGTTTCTGCAAGTTTGGTCAACCCCATGTAAGTTATGGGTCAGTAACAGCTCACTTTTCAAAACGTGTTTTTCAGCCCGAAATAAACGCGTTTTTTCAGACAGCTGTATCCCTATGTAACTGCAAGGCTCAGAAGAGCCCACACACTCAGGTCTTAACCCCAGTGTGCTGAAAGTGTCAAAACATGTTTTTCAGCAGAAATAAACATGTTTCTGCAAGTTTGGTCAACCCCATGTAACTTATGGGGCAGTAACAGCTCACTTTTCAAAACGTGTTTTTCAGCCCGAAATAAACGCGTTTTTTCAGACAGCTGTATCCCTATGTAACTGCAAGGCTCAGAAGAGCCCACACACTCAGGTCTTAACCCCAGTGTGCTGAAAGTGTCAAAACATGTTTTTCAGCAGAAATAAACATGTTTCTGCAAGTTTGGTCAACCCCATGTAAGTTATGGGTCAGTAACAGCTCACTTTTCAAAACGTGTTTTTCAGCCCGAAATAAACACGTTTTTTCAGACAGCTGTATCCCTATGTAACTGCAAGGCTCAGAAGAGCCCACACACTCAGGTCTTAACCCCAGTGTGCTGAAAGTGTCAAAACATGTTTTTCAGCAGAAATAAACATGTTTCTGCAAGTTTGGGTAACCCCATGTAAGTTATGGGGCAGTAACAGCTCACTTTTCAAAACGTGTTTTTCAGCCCGAAATAAACGCGTTTTTTCAGACAGCTGTATCCCTATGTAACTGCAAGGCTCAGAAGAGCCCACACACTCAGGTCTTAACCCCAGTGTGCTGAAAGTGTCAAAACATGTTTTTCAGCAGAAATAAACATGTTTCTGCAAGTTTGGTCAACCCCATGTAAGTTATGGGTCAGTAACAGCTCACTTTTCAAAACGTGTTTTTCAGCCCGAAATAAACACGTTTTTTCAGACAGCTGTATCCCTATGTAACTGCAAGGCTCAGAAGAGCCCACACACTCAGGTCTTAACCCCAGTGTGCTGAAAGTGTCAAAACATGTTTTTCAGCAGAAATAAACATGTTTCTGCAAGTTTGGTCAACCCCATGTAACTAATGGGGCAGTAACAGCTCACTTTTCAAAACGTGTTTTTCAGCCCGAAATAAACACGTTTTTTCAGACAGCTGTATCCCTATGTAACTGCAAGGCTCAGAAGAGCCCACACACTCAGGTCTTAACCCCAGTGTGCTGAAAGTGTCAAAACATGTTTTTCAGCAGAAATAAACATGTTTCTGCAAGTTTGGTCAACCCCATGTAAGTTATGGGTCAGTAACAGCTCACTTTTCAAAACGTGTTTTTCAGCCCGAAATAAACGCGTTTTTTCAGACAGCTGTATCCCTATGTAACTGCAAGGCTCAGAAGAGCCCACACACTCAGGTCTTAACCCCAGTGTGCTGAAAGTGTCAAAACATGTTTTTCAGCAGAAATAAACATGTTTCTGCAAGTTTGGTCAACCCCATGTAACTTATGGGGCAGTAACAGCTCACTTTTCAAAACGTGTTTTTCAGCCCGAAATAAACACGTTTTTTCAGACAGCTGTATCCCTATGTAACTGCAAGGCTCAGAAGAGCCCACACACTCAGGTCTTAACCCCAGTGTGCTGAAAGTGTCAAAACATGTTTTTCAGCAGAAATAAACATGTTTCTGCAAGTTTGGTCAACCCCATGTAAGTTATGGGTCAGTAACAGCTCACTTTTCAAAACGTGTTTTTCAGCCCGAAATAAACGCGTTTTTTCAGACAGCTGTATCCCTATGTAACTGCAAGGCTCAGAAGAGCCCACACACTCAGGTCTTAACCCCAGTGTGCTGAAAGTGTCAAAACATGTTTTTCAGCAGAAATAAACATGTTTCTGCAAGTTTGGTCAACCCCATGTAAGTTATGGGTCAGTAACAGCTCACTTTTCAAAACGTGTTTTTCAGCCCGAAATAAACGCGTTTTTTCAGACAGCTGTATCCCTATGTAACTGCAAGGCTCAGAAGAGCCCACACACTCAGGTCTTAACCCCAGTGTGCTGAAAGTGTCAAAACATGTTTTTCAGCAGAAATAAACATGTTTCTGCAAGTTTGGTCAACCCCATGTAAGTTATGGGGCAGTAACAGCTCACTTTTCAAAACGTGTTTTTCAGCCCGAAATAAACGCGTTTTTTCAGACAGCTGTATCCCTATGTAACTGCAAGGCTCAGAAGAGCCCACACACTCAGGTCTTAACCCCAGTGTACTGAAAGTGTCAAAACATGTTTTTCAGCAGAAATAAACATGTTTCTGCAAGTTTGGTCAACCCCATGTAAGTTATGGGTCAGTAACAGCTCACTTTTCAAAACGTGTTTTTCAGCCCGAAATAAACGCGTTTTTTCAGACAGCTGTATCCCTATGTAACTGCAAGGCTCAGAAGAGCCCACACACTCAGGTCTTAACCCCAGTGTACTGAAAGTGTCAAAACATGTTTTTCAGCAGAAATAAACATGTTTCTGCAAGTTTGGTCAACCCCATGTAAGTTATGGGTCAGTAACAGCTCACTTTTCAAAACGTGTTTTCAGCCCGAAATAAACGCGTTTTTTCAGACAGCTGTATCCCTATGTAACTGCAAGGCTCAGAAGAGCCCACACACTCAGGTCTTAACCCCAGTGTGCTGAAAGTGTCAAAACATGTTTTTCAGCAGAAATAAACATGTTTCTGCAAGTTTGGTCAACCCCATGTAACTTATGGGGCAGTAACAGCTCACTTTTCAAAACGTGTTTTTCAGCCCGAAATAAACGCGTTTTTTCAGACAGCTGTATCCCTATGTAACTGCAAGGCTCAGAAGAGCCCACACACTCAGGTCTTAACCCCAGTGTGCTGAAAGTGTCAAAACATGTTTTTCAGCAGAAATAAACATGTTTCTGCAAGTTTGGTCAACCCCATGTAAGTTATGGGTCAGTAACAGCTCACTTTTCAAAACGTGTTTTTCAGCCCGAAATAAACACGTTTTTTCAGACAGCTGTATCCCTATGTAACTGCAAGGCTCAGAAGAGCCCACACACTCAGGTCTTAACCCCAGTGTGCTGAAAGTGTCAAAACATGTTTTTCAGCAGAAATAAACATGTTTCTGCAAGTTTGGGTAACCCCATGTAAGTTATGGGGCAGTAACAGCTCACTTTTCAAAACGTGTTTTTCAGCCCGAAATAAACGCGTTTTTTCAGACAGCTGTATCCCTATGTATCTGCAAGGCTCAGAAGAGCCCACACACTCAGGTCTTAACCCCAGTGTGCTGAAAGTGTCAAAACATGTTTTTCAGCAGAAATAAACATGTTTCTGCAAGTTTGGTCAACCCCATGTAAGTTATGGGTCAGTAACAGCTCACTTTTCAAAACGTGTTTTTCAGCCCGAAATAAACGCGTTTTTTCAGACAGCTGTATCCCTATGTAACTGCAAGGCTCAGAAGAGCCCACACACTCAGGTCTTAACCCCAGTGTGCTGAAAGTGTCAAAACATGTTTTTCAGCAGAAATAAACATGTTTCTGCAAGTTTGGTCAACCCCATGTAAGTTATGGGGCAGTAACAGCTCACTTTTCAAAACGTGTTTTAGCCCGAAATAAACGCGTTTTTTCAGACAGCTCTATCCCTATGTAACTGCAAGGCTCAGAAGAGCCCACACACTCAGGTCTTAACCCCAGTGTGCTGAAAGTGTCAAAACATGTTTTTCAGCAGAAATAAACATGTTTCTGCAAGTTTGGTCAACCCCATGTAAGTTATGGGTCAGTAACAGCTCACTTTTCAAAACGTGTTTTTCAGCCCGAAATAAACGCGTTTTTTCAGACAGCTCTATCCCTAAGTAACTGCAAGGCTCAGAAGAGCCCACACACTCAGGTCTTAACCCCAGTGTGCTGAAAGTGTCAAAACATGTTTTTCAGCAGAAATAAACATGTTTCTGCAAGTTTGGTCAACCCCATGTAAGTTATGGGTCAGTAACAGCTCACTTTTCAAAACGTGTTTTTCAGCCCGAAATAAACGCGTTTTTTCAGACAGCTGTATCCCTATGTAACTGCAAGGCTCAGAAGAGCCCACACACTCAGGTCTTAACCCCACTGTGCTGAAAGTGTCAAAACATGTTTTTCAGCAGAAATAAACATGTTTCTGCAAGTTTGGTCAACCCCATGTAAGTTATGGGTCAGTAACAGCTCACTTTTCAAAACGTGTTTTTCAGCCCGAAATAAACGCGTTTTTTCAGACAGCTGTATCCCTATGTAACTGCAAGGCTCAGAAGAGCCCACACACTCAGGTCTTAACCCCAGTGTGCTGAAATTGTCAAAACATGTTTTTCAGCAGAAATAAACATGTTTCTGCAAGTTTGGTCAACCCCATGTAAGTTATGGGGCAGTAACAGCTCACTTTTCAAAACGTGTTTTTCAGCCCGAAATAAACGCGTTTTTTCAGACAGCTGTATCCCTATGTAACTGCAAGGCTCAAAGAGCCCACACACTCAGGTCTTAACCCCAGTGTACTGAAAGTGTCAAAACATGTTTTTCAGCAGAAATAAACATGTTTCTGCAAGTTTGGTCAACCCCATGTAAGTTATGGGTCAGTAACAGCTCACTTTTCAAAACGTGTTTTTCAGCCCGAAATAAACACGTTTTTTCAGACAGCTGTATCCCTATGTAACTGCAAGGCTCAGAAGAGCCCACACACTCAGGTCTTAACCCCAGTGTGCTGAAAGTGTCAAAACATGTTTTTCAGCAGAAATAAACATGTTTCTGCAAGTTTGGGTAACCCCATGTAAGTTATGGGGCAGTAACAGCTCACTTTTCAAAACGTGTTTTTCCAGCCCGAAATAAACGCGTTTTTTTCAGACAGCTGTATCCCTATGTATCTGCAAGGCTCAGAAGAGCCCACACACTCAGGTCTTAACCCCAGTGTGCTGAAAGTGTCAAAACATGTTTTTCAGCAGAAATAAACATGTTTCTGCAAGTTTGGTCAACCCCATGTAAGTTATGGGTCAGTAACAGCTCACTTTTCAAACGTGTTTTTCAGCCCGAAATAAACGCGTTTTTTCAGACAGCTGTATCCCTATGTATCTGCAAGGCTCAGAAGAGCCCACACACTCAGGTCTTAACCCCAGTGTGCTGAAAGTGTCAAAACATGTTTTTCAGCAGAAATAAACATGTTTCTGCAAGTTTGGTCAACCCCATGTAACTAATGGGGCAGTAAGAGCTCACTTTTCAAAACGTGTTTTTCAGCCCGAAATAAACACGTTTTTTCAGACAGCTGTATCCCTATGTAACTGCAAGGCTCAGAAGAGCCCACACACTCAGGTCTTAACCCCAGTGTGCTGAAATTGTCAAAACATGTTTTTTCAGCAGAAATAAACATGTTTCTGCAAGTTTGGTCAACCCCATGTAAGTTATGGGTCAGTAACAGCTCACTTTTCAAAACGTGTTTTTTCAGCCCGAAATAAACGCGTTTTTTCAGACAGCTGTATCCCTATGTAACTGCAAGGCTCAGAAGAGCCCACACACTCAGGTCTTAACCCCAGTGTGCTGAAAGTGTCAAAACATGTTTTTCAGCAGAAATAAACATGTTTCTGCAAGTTTGGTCAACCCCATGTAAGTTATGGGTCAGTAACAGCTCACTTTTCAAAACGTGTTTTTCAGCCCGAAATAAACGCGTTTTTTCAGACAGCTGTATCCCTATGTAACTGCAAGGCTCAGAAGAGCCCACACACTCAGGTCTTAACCCCAGTGTGCTGAAAGTGTCAAAACATGTTTTTCAGCAGAAATAAAACATGTTTCTGCAAGTTTGGTCAACCCCATGTAACTTATGGGGCAGTAACAGCTCACTTTTCAAAACGTGTTTTTCAGCCCGAAATAAACGCGTTTTTTCAGACAGCTGTATCCCTATGTAACTGCAAGGCTCAGAAGAGCCCACACACTCAGGTCTTAACCCCAGTGTGCTGAAAGTGTCAAAACATGTTTTTCAGCAGAAATAAACATGTTTCTGCAAGTTTGGTCAACCCCATGTAAGTTCTGGGTCAGTAACAGCTCACTTTTCAAAACGTGTTTTTCAGCCCGAAATAAACGCGTTTTTTCAGACAGCTGTATCCCTATGTAACTGCAAGGCTCAGAAGAGCCCACACACTCAGGTCTTAACCCCACTGTGCTGAAAGTGTCAAAACATGTTTTTCAGCAGAAATAAACATGTTTCTGCAAGTTTGGTCAACCCCATGTAAGTTATGGGTCAGTAACAGCTCACTTTTCAAAACGTGTTTTCAGCCCGAAATAAACGCGTTTTTTCAGACAGCTGTATCCCTATGTAACTGCAAGGCTCAGAAGAGCCCACACACTCAGGTCTTAACCCCAGTGTGCTGAAATTGTCAAAACATGTTTTTCAGCAGAAATAAACATGTTTCTGCAAGTTTGGTCAACCCCATGTAAGTTATGGGGCAGTAACAGCTCACTTTTCAAAACGTGTTTTTCAGCCCGAAATAAACGCGTTTTTTCAGACAGCTGTATCCCTATGTAACTGCAAGGCTCAAAGAGCCCACACACTCAGGTCTTAACCCCAGTGTACTGAAAGTGTCAAAACATGTTTTTCAGCAGAAATAAACATGTTTCTGCAAGTTTGGTCAACCCCATGTAAGTTATGGGTCAGTAACAGCTCACTTTTCAAAACGTGTTTTTCAGCCGAAATAAACACGTTTTTTCAGACAGCTGTATCCCTATGTAACTGCAAGGCTCAGAAGAGCCCACACACTCAGGTCTTAACCCCAGTGTGCTGAAAGTGTCAAAACATGTTTTTCAGCAGAAATAAACATGTTTCTGCAAGTTTGGGTAACCCCATGTAAGTTATGGGGCAGTAACAGCTCACTTTTCAAAACGTGTTTTTCAGCCCGAAATAAACGCGTTTTTTCAGACAGCTGTATCCCTATGTATCTGCAAGGCTCAGAAGAGCCCACACACTCAGGTCTTAACCCCAGTGTGCTGAAAGTGTCAAAACATGTTTTTCAGCAGAAATAAACATGTTTCTGCAAGTTTGGTCAACCCCATGTAAGTTATGGGTCAGTAACAGCTCACTTTTCAAAACGTGTTTTTCAGCCCGAAATAAACGCGTTTTTTCAGACAGCTGTATCCCTATGTATCTGCAAGGCTCAGAAGAGCCCACACACTCAGGTCTTAACCCCAGTGTGCTGAAAGTGTCAAAACATGTTTTTCAGCAGAAATAAACATGTTTCTGCAAGTTTGGTCAACCCCATGTAACTAATGGGGCAGTAAGAGCTCACTTTTCAAAACGTGTTTTTCAGCCCGAAATAAACACGTTTTTTCAGACAGCTGTATCCCTATGTAACTGCAAGGCTCAGAAGAGCCCACACACTCAGGTCTTAACCCCAGTGTGCTGAAATTGTCAAAACATGTTTTTCAGCAGAAATAAACATGTTTCTGCAAGTTTGGTCAACCCCATGTAAGTTATGGGTCAGTAACAGCTCACTTTTCAAAACGTGTTTTTCAGCCCGAAATAAACGCGTTTTTTCAGACAGCTGTATCCCTATGTAACTGCAAGGCTCAGAAGAGCCCCACACACTCAGGTCTTAACCCCAGTGTGCTGAAAGTGTCAAAACATGTTTTTCAGCAGAAATAAACATGTTTCTGCAAGTTTGGTCAACCCCATGTAAGTTATGGGTCAGTAACAGCTCACTTTTCAAAACGTGTTTTTCAGCCCGAAATAAACGCGTTTTTTCAGACAGCTGTATCCCTATGTAACTGCAAGGCTCAGAAGAGCCCACACACTCAGGTCTTAACCCCAGTGTGCTGAAAGTGTCAAAACATGTTTTTCAGCAGAAAATAAACATGTTTCTGCAAGTTTGGTCAACCCCATGTAACTTATGGGGCAGTAACAGCTCACTTTTCAAAACGTGTTTTTCAGCCCGAAATAAACGCGTTTTTTCAGACAGCTGTATCCCTATGTAACTGCAAGGCTCAGAAGAGCCCACACACTCAGGTCTTAACCCCAGTGTGCTGAAAGTGTCAAAACATGTTTTTCAGCAGAAATAAACATGTTTCTGCAAGTTTGGTCAACCCCATGTAAGTTCTGGGTCAGTAACAGCTCACTTTTCAAAACGTGTTTTTCAGCCCGAAATAAACGCGTTTTTTCAGACAGCTGTATCCCTATGTAACTGCAAGGCTCAGAAGAGCCCACACACTCAGGTCTTAACCCCAGTGTGCTGAAAGTGTCAAAACATGTTTTTCAGCAGAAATAAACATGTTTCTGCAAGTTTGGTCAACCCCATGTAACTTATGGGGCAGTAACAGCTCACTTTTCAAAACGTGTTTTTCAGCCCGAAATAAACGCGTTTTTTCAGACAGCTGTATCCCTATGTAACTGCAAGGCTCAGAAGAGCCCACACACTCAGGTCTTAACCCCAGTGTGCTGAAAGTGTCAAAACATGTTTTTCAGCAGAAATAAACATGTTTCTGCAAGTTTGGTCAACCCCATGTAAGTTCTGGGTCAGTAACAGCTCACTTTTCAAAACGTGTTTTTCAGCCCGAAATAAACGCGTTTTTTCAGACAGCTGTATCCCTATGTAACTGCAAGGCTCAGAAGAGCCCACACACTCAGGTCTTAACCCCAGTGTGCTGAAAGTGTCAAAACATGTTTTTCAGCAGAAATAAACATGTTTCTGCAAGTTTGGTCAACCCCATGTAACTTATGGGGCAGTAACAGCTCACTTTTCAAAACGTGTTTTTCAGCCCGAAATAAACGCGTTTTTTCAGACAGCTGTATCCCTATGTAACTGCAAGGTTCAGAAGAGCCCACACACTCAGGTCTTAACCCCAGTGTGCTGAAAGTGTCAAAACATGTTTTTCAGCAGAAATAAACATGTTTCTGCAAGTTTGGTCAACCCCATGTAAGTTATGGGTGAGTAACAGCTCACTTTTCAAAACGTGTTTTTCAGCCCGAAATAAACACGTTTTTTCAGACAGCTGTATCCCTATGTAACTGCAAGGCTCAGAAGAGCCCACACACTCAGGTCTTAACCCCAGTGTGCTGAAAGTGTCAAAACATGTTTTTCAGCAGAAATAAACATGTTTCTGCAAGTTTGGTTAACCCCATGTAAGTTATGGGTCAGTAACTGCTCACTTTTCAAAACGTGTTTTTCAGCCCGAAATAAAAGCGTTTTTCAGACAGCTGTATCCCTATGTAACTGCAAGGCTCAGAAGAGCCCACACACTCAGGTCTTAACCCCACTGTGCTGAAAGTGTCAAAACATGTTTTTCAGCAGAAATAAACATGTTTCTGCAAGTTTGGTCAACCCCATGTAACTTATGGGGCAGTAACAGCTCACTTTTCAAAACGTGTTTTTCAGCCCGAAATAAACACGTTTTTTCAGACAGCTGTATCCCTATGTAACTGCAAGGCTCAGAAGAGCCCACACACTCAGGTCTTAACCCCAGTGTGCTGAAAGTGTCAAAACATGTTTTTCAGCAGAAATAAACATGTTTCTGCAAGTTTGGTCAACCCCATGTAAGTTATGGGTCAGTAACAGCTCACTTTTCAAAACGTGTTTTTCAGCCCGAAATAAACACGTTTTTTCAGACAGCTGTATCCCTATGTAACTGCAAGGCTCAGAAGAGCCCACACACTCAGGTCTTAACCCCAGTGTGCTGAAAGTGTCAAAACATGTTTTTCAGCAGAAATAAACATGTTTCTGCAAGTTTGGTCAACCCCATGTAACTTATGGGGCAGTAACAGCTCACTTTTCAAAACGTGTTTTTCAGCCCGAAATAAACACGTTTTTTCAGACAGCTGTATCCCTATGTAACTGCAAGGCTCAGAAGAGCCCACACACTCAGGTCTTAACCCCAGTGTGCTGAAAGTGTCAAAACATGTTTTTCAGCAGAAATAAACATGTTTCTGCAAGTTTGGTCAACCCCATGTAACTTATGGGGCAGTAACAGCTCACTTTTCAAAACGTGTTTTTCAGCCCGAAATAAACACGTTTTTTCAGACAGCTGTATCCCTATGTAACTGCAAGGCTCAGAAGAGCCCACACACTCAGGTCTTAACCCCAGTGTGCTGAAAGTGTCAAAACATGTTTTTCAGCAGAAATAAACATGTTTCTGCAAGTTTGGTCAACCCCATGTAAGTTATGGGTCAGTAACAGCTCACTTTTCAAAACGTGTTTTTCAGCCCGAAATAAACACGTTTTTTCAGACAGCTGTATCCCTATGTAACTGCAAGGCTCAGAAGAGCCTACACACTCAGGTCTTAACCCCAGTGTGCTGAAAGTGTCAAAACATGTTTTTCAGCAGAAATAAACATGTTTCTGCAAGTTTGGTCAACCCCATGTAAGTTATGGGTCAGTAACAGCTCACTTTTCAAAACGTGTTTTTCAGCCCGAAATAAACGCGTTTTTTCAGACAGCTGTATCCCTATGTAACTGCAAGGCTCAGAAGAGCCCACACACTCAGGTCTTAACCCCAGTGTGCTGAAAGTGTCAAAACATGTTTTTCAGCAGAAATAAACATGTTTCTGCAAGTTTGGTCAACCCCATGTAAGTTATGGGTCAGTAACAGCTCACTTTTCAAAACGTGTTTTTCAGCCCGAAATAAACGCGTTTTTTCAGACAGCTGTATCCCTATGTAACTGCAAGGCTCAGAAGAGCCCACACACTCAGGTCTTAACCCCACTGTGCTGAAAGTGTCAAAACATGTTTTTCAGCAGAAATAAACATGTTTCTGCAAGTTTGGTCAACCCCATGTAAGTTATGGGTCAGTAACAGCTCACTTTTCAAAACGTGTTTTTCAGCCCGAAATAAACGCGTTTTTTCAGACAGCTGTATCCCTATGTAACTGCAAGGCTCAGAAGAGCCCACACACTCAGGTCTTAACCCCACTGTGCTGAAAGTGTCAAAACATGTTTTTCAGCAGAAATAAACATGTTTCTGCAAGTTTGGTCAACCCCATGTAACTTATGGGGCAGTAACAGCTCACTTTTCAAAACGTGTTTTTCAGCCCGAAATAAACGCGTTTTTTCAGACAGCTGTATCCCTATGTAACTGCAAGGCTCAGAAGAGCCCACACACTCAGGTCTTAACCCCACTGTGCTGAAAGTGTCAAAACATGTTTTTCAGCAGAAATAAACATGTTTCTGCAAGTTTGGTCAACCCCATGTAACTTATGGGGCAGTAACAGCTCACTTTTCAAAACGTGTTTTTCAGCCCGAAATAAACACGTTTTTTCAGACAGCTGTATCCCTATGTAACTGCAAGGCTCAGAAGAGCCCACACACTCAGGTCTTAACCCCAGTGTGCTGAAAGTGTCAAAACATGTTTTTCAGCAGAAATAAACATGTTTCTGCAAGTTTGGTCAACCCCATGTAAGTTATGGGTCAGTAACAGCTCACTTTTCAAAACGTGTTTTTCAGCCCGAAATAAACGCGTTTTTTCAGACAGCTGTATCCCTATGTAACTGCAAGGCTCAGAAGAGCCCACACACTCAGGTCTTAACCCCAGTATGCTGAAAGTGTCAAAACATGTTTTTCAGCAGAAATAAACATGTTTCTGCAAGTTTGGTCAACCCCATGTAAGTTATGGGTCAGTAACAGCTCACTTTTCAAAACGTGTTTTTCAGCCCGAAATAAACGCGTTTTTTCAGACAGCTGTATCCCTATGTAACTGCAAGGCTCAGAAGAGCCCACACACTCAGGTCTTAACCCCAGTGTGCTGAAAGTGTCAAAACATGTTTTTCAGCAGAAATAAACATGTTTCTGCAAGTTTGGTCAACCCCATGTAAGTTATGGGTCAGTAACAGCTCACTTTTCAAAACGTGTTTTTCAGCCCGAAATAAACGCGTTTTTTCAGACAGCTCTATCCCTATGTAACTGCAAGGCTCAGAAGAGCCCACACACTCAGGTCTTAACCCCAGTGTGCTGAAAGTGTCAAAACATGTTTTTCAGCAGAAATAAACATGTTTCTGCAAGTTTGGTCAACCCCATGTAAGTTATGGGTCAGTAACAGCTCACTTTTCAAAACGTGTTTTTCAGCCCGAAATAAACGCGTTTTTTCAGACAGCTCTATCCCTATGTAACTGCAAGGCTCAGAAGAGCCCACACACTCAGGTCTTAACCCCAGTGTGCTGAAAGTGTCAAAACATGTTTTTCAGCAGAAATAAACATGTTTCTGCAAGTTTGGTCAACCCCATGTAAGTTATGGGTCAGTAACAGCTCACTTTTCAAAACGTGTTTTTCAGCCCGAAATAAACGCGTTTTTTCAGACAGCTGTATCCCTATGTAACTGCAAGGCTCAGAAGAGCCCACACACTCAGGTCTTAACCCCACTGTGCTGAAAGTGTCAAAACATGTTTTTCAGCAGAAATAAACATGTTTCTGCAAGTTTGGTCAACCCCATGTAAGTTATGGGTCAGTAACAGCTCACTTTTCAAAACGTGTTTTTCAGCCCGAAATAAACGCGTTTTTTCAGACAGCTGTATCCCTATGTAACTGCAAGGCTCAGAAGAGCCCACACACTCAGGTCTTAACCCCAGTGTGCTGAAATTGTCAAAACATGTTTTTCAGCAGAAATAAACATGTTTCTGCAAGTTTGGTCAACCCCATGTAATCTATGGGGCAGTAACAGCTCACTTTTCAAAACGTGTTTTTCAGCCCGAAATAAACGCGTTTTTTCAGACAGCTGTATCCCTATGTAACTGCAAGGCTCAGAAGAGCCCACACACTCAGGTCTTAACCCCAGTGTACTGAAAGTGTCAAAACATGTTTTTCAGCAGAAATAAACATGTTTCTGCAAGTTTGGTCAACCCCATGTAAGTTATGGGTCAGTAACAGCTCACTTTTCAAAACGTGTTTTTCAGCCCGAAATAAACACGTTTTTTCAGACAGCTGTATCCCTATGTAACTGCAAGGCTCAGAAGAGCCCACACACTCAGGTCTTAACCCCAGTGTGCTGAAAGTGTCAAAACATGTTTTTCAGCAGAAATAAACATGTTTCTGCAAGTTTGGGTAACCCCATGTAAGTTATGGGGCAGTAACAGCTCACTTTTCAAAACGTGTTTTTCAGCCCGAAATAAACGCGTTTTTTCAGACAGCTGTATCCCTATGTATCTGCAAGGCTCAGAAGAGCCCACACACTCAGGTCTTAACCCCAGTGTGCTGAAAGTGTCAAAACATGTTTTTCAGCAGAAATAAACATGTTTCTGCAAGTTTGGTCAACCCCATGTAAGTTATGGGTCAGTAACAGCTCACTTTTCAAAACGTGTTTTTCAGCCCGAAATAAACGCGTTTTTTCAGACAGCTGTATCCCTATGTATCTGCAAGGCTCAGAAGAGCCCACACACTCAGGTCTTAACCCCAGTGTGCTGAAAGTGTCAAAACATGTTTTTCAGCAGAAATAAACATGTTTCTGCAAGTTTGGTCAACCCCATGTAACTAATGGGGCAGTAAGAGCTCACTTTTCAAAACGTGTTTTTCAGCCCGAAATAAACACGTTTTTTCAGACAGCTGTATCCCTATGTAACTGCAAGGCTCAGAAGAGCCCACACACTCAGGTCTTAACCCCAGTGTGCTGAAATTGTCAAAACATGTTTTTCAGCAGAAATAAACATGTTTCTGCAAGTTTGGTCAACCCCATGTAAGTTATGGGTCAGTAACAGCTCACTTTTCAAAACGTGTTTTTCAGCCCGAAATAAACGCGTTTTTTCAGACAGCTGTATCCCTATGTAACTGCAAGGCTCAGAAGAGCCCACACACTCAGGTCTTAACCCCAGTGTGCTGAAAGTGTCAAAACATGTTTTTCAGCAGAAATAAACATGTTTCTGCAAGTTTGGTCAACCCCATGTAAGTTATGGGTCAGTAACAGCTCACTTTTCAAAACGTGTTTTTCAGCCCGAAATAAACGCGTTTTTTCAGACAGCTGTATCCCTATGTAACTGCAAGGCTCAGAAGAGCCCACACACTCAGGTCTTAACCCCAGTGTGCTGAAAGTGTCAAAACATGTTTTTCAGCAGAAATAAACATGTTTCTGCAAGTTTGGTCAACCCCATGTAACTTATGGGGCAGTAACAGCTCACTTTTCAAAACGTGTTTTTCAGCCCGAAATAAACGCGTTTTTTCAGACAGCTGTATCCCTATGTAACTGCAAGGCTCAGAAGAGCCCACACACTCAGGTCTTAACCCCAGTGTGCTGAAAGTGTCAAAACATGTTTTTCAGCAGAAATAAACATGTTTCTGCAAGTTTGGTCAACCCCATGTAACTTATAAGGCAGTAACAGCTCACTTTTCAAAACGTGTTTTTCAGCCCGAAATAAACGCGTTTTTTCAGACAGCTGTATCCCTATGTAACTGCAAGGCTCAGAAGAGCCCACACACTCAGGTCTTAACCCCAGTGTGCTGAAAGTGTCAAAACATGTTTTTCAGCAGAAATAAACATGTTTCTGCAAGTTTGGTCAACCCCATGTAAGTTCTGGGTCAGTAACAGCTCACTTTTCAAAACGTGTTTTTCAGCCCGAAATAAACGCGTTTTTTCAGACAGCTGTATCCCTATGTAACTGCAAGGCTCAGAAGAGCCCACACACTCAGGTCTTAACCCCAGTGTGCTGAAAGTGTCAAAACATGTTTTTCAGCAGAAATAAACATGTTTCTGCAAGTTTGGTCAACCCCATGTAACTTATGGGGCAGTAACAGCTCACTTTTCAAAACGTGTTTTTCAGCCCGAAATAAACGCGTTTTTTCAGACAGCTGTATCCCTATGTAACTGCAAGGCTCAGAAGAGCCCACACACTCAGGTCTTAACCCCAGTGTGCTGAAAGTGTCAAAACATGTTTTTCAGCAGAAATAAACATGTTTCTGCAAGTTTGGTCAACCCCATGTAACTTATGGGGCAGTAACAGCTCACTTTTCAAAACGTGTTTTTCAGCCCGAAATAAACGCGTTTTTTCAGACAGCTGTATCCCTATGTAACTGCAAGGCTCAGAAGAGCCCACACACTCAGGTCTTAACCCCAGTGTGCTGAAAGTGTCAAAACATGTTTTTCAGCAGAAATAAACATGTTTCTGCAAGTTTGGTCAACCCCATGTAACTTATAAGGCAGTAACAGCTCACTTTTCAAAACGTGTTTTTCAGCCCGAAATAAACGCGTTTTTTCAGACAGCTGTATCCCTATGTAACTGCAAGGCTCAGAAGAGCCCACACACTCAGGTCTTAACCCCAGTGTGCTGAAAGTGTCAAAACATGTTTTTCAGCAGAAATAAACATGTTTCTGCAAGTTTGGTCAACCCCATGTAAGTTCTGGGTCAGTAACAGCTCACTTTTCAAAACGTGTTTTTCAGCCCGAAATAAACGCGTTTTTTCAGACAGCTGTATCCCTATGTAACTGCAAGGCTCAGAAGAGCCCACACACTCAGGTCTTAACCCCAGTGTGCTGAAAGTGTCAAAACATGTTTTTCAGCAGAAATAAACATGTTTCTGCAAGTTTGGTCAACCCCATGTAACTTATGGGGCAGTAACAGCTCACTTTTCAAAACGTGTTTTTCAGCCCGAAATAAACGCGTTTTTTCAGACAGCTGTATCCCTATGTAACTGCAAGGTTCAGAAGAGCCCACACACTCAGGTCTTAACCCCAGTGTGCTGAAAGTGTCAAAACATGTTTTTCAGCAGAAATAAACATGTTTCTGCAAGTTTGGTCAACCCCATGTAAGTTATGGGTGAGTAACAGCTCACTTTTCAAAACGTGTTTTTCAGCCCGAAATAAACACGTTTTTTCAGACAGCTGTATCCCTATGTAACTGCAAGGCTCAGAAGAGCCCACACACTCAGGTCTTAACCCCAGTGTGCTGAAAGTGTCAAAACATGTTTTTCAGCAGAAATAAACATGTTTCTGCAAGTTTGGTTAACCCCATGTAAGTTATGGGTCAGTAACTGCTCACTTTTCAAAACGTGTTTTTCAGCCCGAAATAAAAGCGTTTTTCAGACAGCTGTATCCCTATGTAACTGCAAGGCTCAGAAGAGCCCACACACTCAGGTCTTAACCCCACTGTGCTGAAAGTGTCAAAACATGTTTTTCAGCAGAAATAAACATGTTTCTGCAAGTTTGGTCAACCCCATGTAACTTATGGGGCAGTAACAGCTCACTTTTCAAAACGTGTTTTTCAGCCCGAAATAAACACGTTTTTTCAGACAGCTGTATCCCTATGTAACTGCAAGGCTCAGAAGAGCCCACACACTCAGGTCTTAACCCCAGTGTGCTGAAAGTGTCAAAACATGTTTTTCAGCAGAAATAAACATGTTTCTGCAAGTTTGGTCAACCCCATGTAAGTTATGGGTCAGTAACAGCTCACTTTTCAAAACGTGTTTTTCAGCCCGAAATAAACACGTTTTTTCAGACAGCTGTATCCCTATGTAACTGCAAGGCTCAGAAGAGCCCACACACTCAGGTCTTAACCCCAGTGTGCTGAAAGTGTCAAAACATGTTTTTCAGCAGAATAAACATGTTTCTGCAAGTTTGGTCAACCCCATGTAACTTATGGGGCAGTAACAGCTCACTTTTCAAAACGTGTTTTTCAGCCCGAAATAAACACGTTTTTTCAGACAGCTGTATCCCTATGTAACTGCAAGGCTCAGAAGAGCCCACACACTCAGGTCTTAACCCCAGTGTGCTGAAAGTGTCAAAACATGTTTTTCAGCAGAAATAAACATGTTTCTGCAAGTTTGGTCAACCCCATGTAACTTATGGGGCAGTAACAGCTCACTTTTCAAAACGTGTTTTTCAGCCCGAAATAAACACGTTTTTTCAGACAGCTGTATCCCTATGTAACTGCAAGGCTCAGAAGAGCCCACACACTCAGGTCTTAACCCCAGTGTGCTGAAAGTGTCAAAACATGTTTTTCAGCAGAAATAAACATGTTTCTGCAAGTTTGGTCAACCCCATGTAAGTTATGGGTCAGTAACAGCTCACTTTTCAAAACGTGTTTTTCAGCCCGAAATAAACACGTTTTTTCAGACAGCTGTATCCCTATGTAACTGCAAGGCTCAGAAGAGCCTACACACTCAGGTCTTAACCCCAGTGTGCTGAAAGTGTCAAAACATGTTTTTCAGCAGAAATAAACATGTTTCTGCAAGTTTGGTCAACCCCATGTAAGTTATGGGTCAGTAACAGCTCACTTTTCAAAACGTGTTTTTCAGCCCGAAATAAACGCGTTTTTTCAGACAGCTGTATCCCTATGTAACTGCAAGGCTCAGAAGAGCCCACACACTCAGGTCTTAACCCCAGTGTGCTGAAAGTGTCAAAACATGTTTTTCAGCAGAAATAAACATGTTTCTGCAAGTTTGGTCAACCCCATGTAAGTTATGGGTCAGTAACAGCTCACTTTTCAAAACGTGTTTTTCAGCCCGAAATAAACGCGTTTTTTCAGACAGCTGTATCCCTATGTAACTGCAAGGCTCAGAAGAGCCCACACACTCAGGTCTTAACCCCACTGTGCTGAAAGTGTCAAAACATGTTTTTCAGCAGAAATAAACATGTTTCTGCAAGTTTGGTCAACCCCATGTAAGTTATGGGTCAGTAACAGCTCACTTTTCAAAACGTGTTTTTCAGCCCGAAATAAACGCGTTTTTTCAGACAGCTGTATCCCTATGTAACTGCAAGGCTCAGAAGAGCCCACACACTCAGGTCTTAACCCCACTGTGCTGAAAGTGTCAAAACATGTTTTTCAGCAGAAATAAACATGTTTCTGCAAGTTTGGTCAACCCCATGTAACTTATGGGGCAGTAACAGCTCACTTTTCAAAACGTGTTTTTCAGCCCGAAATAAACACGTTTTTTCAGACAGCTGTATCCCTATGTAACTGCAAGGCTCAGAAGAGCCCACACACTCAGGTCTTAACCCCAGTGTGCTGAAAGTGTCAAAACATGTTTTTCAGCAGAAATAAACATGTTTCTGCAAGTTTGGTCAACCCCATGTAAGTTATGGGTCAGTAACAGCTCACTTTTCAAAACGTGTTTTTCAGCCCGAAATAAACGCGTTTTTTCAGACAGCTGTATCCCTATGTAACTGCAAGGCTCAGAAGAGCCCACACACTCAGGTCTTAACCCCAGTATGCTGAAAGTGTCAAAACATGTTTTTCAGCAGAAATAAACATGTTTCTGCAAGTTTGGTCAACCCCATGTAAGTTATGGGTCAGTAACAGCTCACTTTTCAAAACGTGTTTTTCAGCCCGAAATAAACGCGTTTTTTCAGACAGCTGTATCCCTATGTAACTGCAAGGCTCAGAAGAGCCCACACACTCAGGTCTTAACCCCAGTGTGCTGAAAGTGTCAAAACATGTTTTTCAGCAGAAATAAACATGTTTCTGCAAGTTTGGTCAACCCCATGTAAGTTATGGGTCAGTAACAGCTCACTTTTCAAAACGTGTTTTTCAGCCCGAAATAAACGCGTTTTTTCAGACAGCTCTATCCCTATGTAACTGCAAGGCTCAGAAGAGCCCACACACTCAGGTCTTAACCCCAGTGTGCTGAAAGTGTCAAAACATGTTTTTCAGCAGAAATAAACATGTTTCTGCAAGTTTGGTCAACCCCATGTAAGTTATGGGTCAGTAACAGCTCACTTTTCAAAACGTGTTTTTCAGCCCGAAATAAACGCGTTTTTTCAGACAGCTGTATCCCTATGTAACTGCAAGGCTCAGAAGAGCCCACACACTCAGGTCTTAACCCCAGTGTGCTGAAATTGTCAAAACATGTTTTTCAGCAGAAATAAACATGTTTCTGCAAGTTTGGTCAACCCCATGTAAGTTATGGGGCAGTAACAGCTCACTTTTCAAAACGTGTTTTTCAGCCCGAAATAAACGCGTTTTTTCAGACAGCTGTATCCCTATGTAACTGCAAGGCTCAGAAGAGCCCACACACTCAGGTCTTAACCCCAGTGTACTGAAAGTGTCAAAACATGTTTTTCAGCAGAAATAAACATGTTTCTGCAAGTTTGGTCAACCCCATGTAAGTTATGGGTCAGTAACAGCTCACTTTTCAAAACGTGTTTTTCAGCCCGAAATAAACACGTTTTTTCAGACAGCTGTATCCCTATGTAACTGCAAGGCTCAGAAGAGCCCACACACTCAGGTCTTAACCCCAGTGTGCTGAAAGTGTCAAAACATGTTTTTCAGCAGAAATAAACATGTTTCTGCAAGTTTGGGTAACCCCATGTAAGTTATGGGGCAGTAACAGCTCACTTTTCAAAACGTGTTTTTCAGCCCGAAATAAACGCGTTTTTTCAGACAGCTGTATCCCTATGTATCTGCAAGGCTCAGAAGAGCCCACACACTCAGGTCTTAACCCCAGTGTGCTGAAAGTGTCAAAACATGTTTTTCAGCAGAAATAAACATGTTTCTGCAAGTTTGGTCAACCCCATGTAAGTTATGGGTCAGTAACAGCTCACTTTTCAAAACGTGTTTTTCAGCCCGAAATAAACGCGTTTTTTCAGACAGCTGTATCCCTATGTATCTGCAAGGCTCAGAAGAGCCCACACACTCAGGTCTTAACCCCAGTGTGCTGAAAGTGTCAAAACATGTTTTTCAGCAGAAATAAACATGTTTCTGCAAGTTTGGTCAACCCCATGTAACTAATGGGGCAGTAAGAGCTCACTTTTCAAAACGTGTTTTTCAGCCCGAAATAAACACGTTTTTTCAGACAGCTGTATCCCTATGTAACTGCAAGGCTCAGAAGAGCCCACACACTCAGGTCTTAACCCCAGTGTGCTGAAATTGTCAAAACATGTTTTTCAGCAGAAATAAACATGTTTCTGCAAGTTTGGTCAACCCCATGTAAGTTATGGGTCAGTAACAGCTCACTTTTCAAAACGTGTTTTTCAGCCCGAAATAAACGCGTTTTTTCAGACAGCTGTATCCCTATGTAACTGCAAGGCTCAGAAGAGCCCACACACTCAGGTCTTAACCCCAGTGTGCTGAAAGTGTCAAAACATGTTTTTCAGCAGAAATAAACATGTTTCTGCAAGTTTGGTCAACCCCATGTAAGTTATGGGTCAGTAACAGCTCACTTTTCAAAACGTGTTTTTCAGCCCGAAATAAACGCGTTTTTTCAGACAGCTGTATCCCTATGTAACTGCAAGGCTCAGAAGAGCCCACACACTCAGGTCTTAACCCCAGTGTGCTGAAAGTGTCAAAACATGTTTTTCAGCAGAAATAAACATGTTTCTGCAAGTTTGGTCAACCCCATGTAACTTATGGGGCAGTAACAGCTCACTTTTCAAAACGTGTTTTTCAGCCCGAAATAAACGCGTTTTTTCAGACAGCTGTATCCCTATGTAACTGCAAGGCTCAGAAGAGCCCACACACTCAGGTCTTAACCCCAGTGTGCTGAAAGTGTCAAAACATGTTTTTCAGCAGAAATAAACATGTTTCTGCAAGTTTGGTCAACCCCATGTAACTTATGGGGCAGTAACAGCTCACTTTTCAAAACGTGTTTTTCAGCCCGAAATAAACGCGTTTTTTCAGACAGCTGTATCCCTATGTAACTGCAAGGCTCAGAAGAGCCCACACACTCAGGTCTTAACCCCAGTGTGCTGAAAGTGTCAAAACATGTTTTTCAGCAGAAATAAACATGTTTCTGCAAGTTTGGTCAACCCCATGTAAGTTCTGGGTCAGTAACAGCTCACTTTTCAAAACGTGTTTTTCAGCCCGAAATAAACGCGTTTTTTCAGACAGCTGTATCCCTATGTAACTGCAAGGCTCAGAAGAGCCCACACACTCAGGTCTTAACCCCAGTGTGCTGAAAGTGTCAAAACATGTTTTTCAGCAGAAATAAACATGTTTCTGCAAGTTTGGTCAACCCCATGTAACTTATGGGGCAGTAACAGCTCACTTTTCAAAACGTGTTTTTCAGCCCGAAATAAACGCGTTTTTTCAGACAGCTGTATCCCTATGTAACTGCAAGGTTCAGAAGAGCCCACACACTCAGGTCTTAACCCCAGTGTGCTGAAAGTGTCAAAACATGTTTTTCAGCAGAAATAAACATGTTTCTGCAAGTTTGGTCAACCCCATGTAAGTTATGGGTGAGTAACAGCTCACTTTTCAAAACGTGTTTTTCAGCCCGAAATAAACACGTTTTTTCAGACAGCTGTATCCCTATGTAACTGCAAGGCTCAGAAGAGCCCACACACTCAGGTCTTAACCCCAGTGTACTGAAAGTGTCAAAACATGTTTTTCAGCAGAAATAAACATGTTTCTGCAAGTTTGGTTAACCCCATGTAAGTTATGGGTCAGTAACTGCTCACTTTTCAAAACGTGTTTTTCAGCCCGAAATAAAAGCGTTTTTCAGACAGCTGTATCCCTATGTAACTGCAAGGCTCAGAAGAGCCCACACACTCAGGTCTTAACCCCACTGTGCTGAAAGTGTCAAAACATGTTTTTCAGCAGAAATAAACATGTTTCTGCAAGTTTGGTCAACCCCATGTAACTTATGGGGCAGTAACAGCTCACTTTTCAAAACGTGTTTTTCAGCCCGAAATAAACACGTTTTTTCAGACAGCTGTATCCCTATGTAACTGCAAGGCTCAGAAGAGCCCACACACTCAGGTCTTAACCCCAGTGTGCTGAAAGTGTCAAAACATGTTTTTCAGCAGAAATAAACATGTTTCTGCAAGTTTGGTCAACCCCATGTAAGTTATGGGTCAGTAACAGCTCACTTTTCAAAACGTGTTTTTCAGCCCGAAATAAACACGTTTTTTCAGACAGCTGTATCCCTATGTAACTGCAAGGCTCAGAAGAGCCCACACACTCAGGTCTTAACCCCAGTGTGCTGAAAGTGTCAAAACATGTTTTTCAGCAGAAATAAACATGTTTCTGCAAGTTTGGTCAACCCCATGTAAGTTATGGGGCAGTAACAGCTCACTTTTCAAAACGTGTTTTTCAGCCCGAAATAAACACGTTTTTTCAGACAGCTGTATCCCTATGTAACTGCAAGGCTCAGAAGAGCCCACACACTCAGGTCTTAACCCCAGTGTGCTGAAAGTGTCAAAACATGTTTTTCAGCAGAAATAAACATGTTTCTGCAAGTTTGGTCAACCCCATGTAACTTATGGGGCAGTAACAGCTCACTTTTCAAAACGTGTTTTTCAGCCCGAAATAAACACGTTTTTTCAGACAGCTGTATCCCTATGTAACTGCAAGGCTCAGAAGAGCCCACACACTCAGGTCTTAACCCCAGTGTGCTGAAAGTGTCAAAACATGTTTTTCAGCAGAAATAAACATGTTTCTGCAAGTTTGGTCAACCCCATGTAAGTTATGGGTCAGTAACAGCTCACTTTTCAAAACGTGTTTTTCAGCCCGAAATAAACACGTTTTTTCAGACAGCTGTATCCCTATGTAACTGCAAGGCTCAGAAGAGCCTACACACTCAGGTCTTAACCCCAGTGTGCTGAAAGTGTCAAAACATGTTTTTCAGCAGAAATAAACATGTTTCTGCAAGTTTGGTCAACCCCATGTAAGTTATGGGTCAGTAACAGCTCACTTTTCAAAACGTGTTTTTCAGCCCGAAATAAACGCGTTTTTTCAGACAGCTGTATCCCTATGTAACTGCAAGGCTCAGAAGAGCCCACACACTCAGGTCTTAACCCCAGTGTGCTGAAAGTGTCAAAACATGTTTTTCAGCAGAAATAAACATGTTTCTGCAAGTTTGGTCAACCCCATGTAAGTTATGGGTCAGTAACAGCTCACTTTTCAAAACGTGTTTTTCAGCCCGAAATAAACGCGTTTTTTCAGACAGCTGTATCCCTATGTAACTGCAAGGCTCAGAAGAGCCCACACACTCAGGTCTTAACCCCACTGTGCTGAAAGTGTCAAAACATGTTTTTCAGCAGAAATAAACATGTTTCTGCAAGTTTGGTCAACCCCATGTAAGTTATGGGTCAGTAACAGCTCACTTTTCAAAACGTGTTTTTCAGCCCGAAATAAACGCGTTTTTTCAGACAGCTGTATCCCTATGTAACTGCAAGGCTCAGAAGAGCCCACACACTCAGGTCTTAACCCCACTGTGCTGAAAGTGTCAAAACATGTTTTTCAGCAGAAATAAACATGTTTCTGCAAGTTTGGTCAACCCCATGTAACTTATGGGGCAGTAACAGCTCACTTTTCAAAACGTGTTTTTCAGCCCGAAATAAACACGTTTTTTCAGACAGCTGTATCCCTATGTAACTGCAAGGCTCAGAAGAGCCCACACACTCAGGTCTTAACCCCAGTGTGCTGAAAGTGTCAAAACATGTTTTTCAGCAGAAATAAACATGTTTCTGCAAGTTTGGTCAACCCCATGTAAGTTATGGGTCAGTAACAGCTCACTTTTCAAAACGTGTTTTTCAGCCCGAAATAAACGCGTTTTTTCAGACAGCTGTATCCCTATGTAACTGCAAGGCTCAGAAGAGCCCACACACTCAGGTCTTAACCCCAGTATGCTGAAAGTGTCAAAACATGTTTTTCAGCAGAAATAAACATGTTTCTGCAAGTTTGGTCAACCCCATGTAAGTTATGGGTCAGGTAACAGCTCACTTTTCAAAACGTGTTTTTCAGCCCGAAATAAACGCGTTTTTTTCAGACAGCTGTATCCCTATGTAACTGCAAGGCTCAGAAGAGCCCACACACTCAGCTTAACCCCAGTGTGCTGAAAGTGTCAAAACATGTTTTTCAGCAGAAATAAACATGTTTCTGCAAGTTTGGTCAACCCCATGTAAGTTATGGGTCAGTAACAGCTCACTTTTCAAAACGTGTTTTTCAGCCCGAAATAAACGCGTTTTTTCAGACAGCTCTATCCCTATGTAACTGCAAGGCTCAGAAGAGCCCACACACTCAGGTCTTAACCCCAGTGTGCTGAAAGTGTCAAAACATGTTTTCAGCAGAAATAAACATGTTTCTGCAAGTTTGTCAACCCCATGTAAGTTATGGGTCAGTAACAGCTCACTTTCAAAACGTGTTTTTCAGCCCGAAATAAACGCGTTTTTCAGACAGCTGTATCCCTATGTAACTGCAAGGCCTCAGAAGAGCCCACACACTCAGGTCTTAACCCCACTGTGCTGAAAGTGTCAAAACATGTTTTTCAGCAGAAATAAACATGTTTCTGCAAGTTTGGTCAACCCCATGTAAGTTATGGGTCAGTAACAGCTCACTTTTCAAAACGTGTTTTTCAGCCCGAAATAACGCGTTTTTCAGACAGCTGTATCCCTATGTAACTGCAAGGCTCAGAAGAGCCACACACTCAGGTCTTAACCCCAGTGTGCTGAAATTGTCAAAACATGTTTTTCAGCAGAAATAAACATGTTTCTGCAAGTTTGGTCAACCCCATGTAAGTTATGGGGCAGTAACAGCTCACTTTTCAAAACGTGTTTTTCAGCCCGAAATAAACGCGTTTTTTCAGACAGCTGTATCCTATGTAACTGCAAGGCTCAGAAGAGCCCACACACTCAGGTCTTAACCCCAGTGTACTGAAAGTGTCAAAACATGTTTTTCAGCAGAAATAAACATGTTTCTGCAAGTTTGGTCAACCCCATGTAAGTTATGGGTCAGTAACAGCTCACTTTTCAAACGTGTTTTTCAGCCCGAAATAAACACGTTTTTTCAGACAGCTGTATCCCTATGTAACTGCAAGGCTCAGAAGAGCCCACACACTCAGGTCTTAACCCCAGTGTGCTGAAAGTGTCAAAACATGTTTTTCAGCAGAAATAAACATGTTTCTGCAAGTTTGGGTAACCCCATGTAAGTTATGGGGCAGTAACAGCTCACTTTTCAAAACGTGTTTTTCAGCCCGAAATAAACGCGTTTTTTCAGACAGCTGTATCCCTATGTATCTGCAAGGCTCAGAAGAGCCCACACACTCAGGTCTTAACCCCAGTGTGCTGAAAGTGTCAAAACATGTTTTTCAGCAGAATAAAAATGTTTCCTGCAAGTTTGGTCAACCCCATGTAAGTTATGGGTCAGTAACAGCTCACTTTTCAAAACGTGTTTTTCAGCCCGATAAACGCGATAAACGCGTTTTTTCAGACAGCTGTATCCCTATGTATCTGCAAGGCTCAGAAGAGCCCACACACTCAGGTCTTAACCCCAGTGTGCTGAAAGTGTCAAAACATGTTTTTCAGCAGAAATAAACATGTTTCTGCAAGTTTGGTCAACCCCATGTAAGTTATGGGTCAGTAACAGCTCACTTTTCAAACGTGTTTTTCAGCCCGAAATAAACGCGTTTTTTCAGACAGCTGTATCCCTATGTAACTGCAAGGCTCAGAAGAGCCCACACACTCAGGTCTTAACCCCAGTGTGCTGAAAGTGTCAAAACATGTTTTTCAGCAGAAATAAACATGTTTCTGCAAGTTTGGTCAACCCCATGTAAGTTATGGGTCAGTAACAGCTCACTTTTCAAAACGTGTTTTTCAGCCCGAAATAAACGCGTTTTTTCAGACAGCTGTATCCCTATGTAACTGCAAGGCTCAGAAGAGCCCACACACTCAGGTCTTAACCCCACTGTGCTGAAAGTGTCAAAACATGTTTTTCAGCAGAAATAAACATGTTTCTGCAAGTTTGGTCAACCCCATGTAAGTTATGGGTCAGTAACAGCTCACTTTTCAAAACGTGTTTTTCAGCCCGAAATAAACGCGTTTTTTCAGACAGCTGTATCCCTATGTAACTGCAAGGCTCAGAAGAGCCCACACACTCAGGTCTTAACCCCACTGTGCTGAAAGTGTCAAAACATGTTTTTCAGCAGAAATAAACATGTTTCTGCAAGTTTGGTCAACCCCATGTAACTTATGGGGCAGTAACAGCTCACTTTTCAAAACGTGTTTTTCAGCCCGAAATAAACACGTTTTTTCAGACAGCTGTATCCCTATGTAACTGCAAGGCTCAGAAGAGCCCACACACTCAGGTCTTAACCCCAGTGTGCTGAAAGTGTCAAAACATGTTTTTCAGCAGAAATAAACATGTTTCTGCAAGTTTGGTCAACCCCATGTAAGTTATGGGTCAGTAACAGCTCACTTTTCAAAACGTGTTTTTCAGCCCGAAATAAACGCGTTTTTTCAGACAGCTGTATCCCTATGTAACTGCAAGGCTCAGAAGAGCCCACACACTCAGGTCTTAACCCCAGTATGCTGAAAGTGTCAAAACATGTTTTCAGCAGAAATAAACATGTTTCTGCAAGTTTGGTCAACCCCATGTAAGTTATGGGTCAGTAACAGCTCACTTTTCAAACGTGTTTTTCAGCCCGAAATAAACGCGTTTTTCAGACAGCTGTATCCCTATGTAACTGCAAGGCTCAGAAGAGCCCACACACTCAGGTCTTAACCCCAGTGTGCTGAAAGTGTCAAAACATGTTTTTCAGCAGAAATAAACATGTTTCTGCAAGTTTGGTCAACCCCATGTAAGTTATGGGTCAGTAACAGCTCACTTTTCAAAACGTGTTTTCAGCCCGAAATAAACGCGTTTTTTCAGACAGCTCTATCCCTATGTAACTGCAAGGCTCAGAAGAGCCCACACACTCAGGTCTTAACCCCAGTGTGCTGAAAGTGTCAAAACATGTTTTTCAGCAGAAATAAACATGTTTCTGCAAGTTTGGTCAACCCCATGTAAGTTATGGGTCAGTAACAGCTCACTTTTCAAAACGTGTTTTTCAGCCCGAAATAAACGCGTTTTTTCAGACAGCTGTATCCCTATGTAACTGCAAGGCTCAGAAGAGCCCACACACTCAGGTCTTAACCCCACTGTGCTGAAAGTGTCAAAACATGTTTTTCAGCAGAAATAAACATGTTTCTGCAAGTTTGGTCAACCCCATGTAAGTTATGGGTCAGTAACAGCTCACTTTTCAAAACGTGTTTTTCAGCCCGAAATAAACGCGTTTTTTCAGACAGCTGTATCCCTATGTAACTGCAAGGCTCAGAAGAGCCCACACACTCAGGTCTTAACCCCAGTGTGCTGAAATTGTCAAAACATGTTTTTCAGCAGAAATAAACATGTTTCTGCAAGTTTGGTCAACCCCATGTAAGTTATGGGGCAGTAACAGCTCACTTTTCAAAACGTGTTTTTCAGCCCGAAATAAACGCGTTTTTTCAGACAGCTGTATCCCTATGTAACTGCAAGGCTCAGAAGAGCCCACACACTCAGGTCTTAACCCCAGTGTACTGAAAGTGTCAAAACATGTTTTTCAGCAGAAATAAACATGTTTCTGCAAGTTTGGTCAACCCCATGTAAGTTATGGGTCAGTAACAGCTCACTTTTCAAAACGTGTTTTTCAGCCCGAAATAAACACGTTTTTTTCAGACAGCTGTATCCCTATGTAACTGCAAGGCTCAGAAGAGCCCACACACTCAGGTCTTAACCCCAGTGTGCTGAAAGTGTCAAAACATGTTTTTCAGCAGAAATAAACATGTTTCTGCAAGTTTGGGTAACCCCATGTAAGTTATGGGGCAGTAACAGCTCACTTTTCAAAACGTGTTTTTCAGCCCGAAATAACGCGTTTTTTCAGACAGCTGTATCCCTATGTATCTGCAAGGCTCAGAAGAGCCCACACACTCAGGTCTTAACCCCAGTGTGCTGAAAGTGTCAAAACATGTTTTTCAGCAGAAATAAAAATGTTCTGCAAGTTTGGTCAACCCCATGTAAGTTATGGGTCAGTAACAGCTCACTTTTCAAAACGTGTTTTTCAGCCCGAAATAAACGCGTTTTTTCAGACAGCTGTATCCCTATGTATCTGCAAGGCTCAGAAGAGCCCACACACTCAGGTCTTAACCCCAGTGTGCTGAAAGTGTCAAAACATGTTTTTTCAGCAGAAATAAACATGTTTCTGCAAGTTTGGTCAACCCCATGTAACTAATGGGGCAGTAAGAGCTCACTTTTCAAAACGTGTTTTTCAGCCCGAAATAAACACGTTTTTTCAGACAGCTGTATCCCTATGTAACTGCAAGGCTCAGAAGAGCCCACACACTCAGGTCTTAACCCCAGTGTGCTGAAATTGTCAAAACATGTTTTTCAGCAGAAATAAACATGTTTCTGCAAGTTTGGTCAACCCCATGTAAGTTATGGGTCAGTAACAGCTCACTTTTCAAAACGTGTTTTCAGCCCGAAATAAACGCGTTTTTTCAGACAGCTGTATCCCTATGTAACTGCAAGGCTCAGAAGAGCCCACACACTCAGGTCTTAACCCCAGTGTGCTGAAAGTGTCAAAACATGTTTTTCAGCAGAAATAAACATGTTTCTGCAAGTTTGGTCAACCCCATGTAAGTTATGGGTCAGTAACAGCTCACTTTTCAAAACGTGTTTTTCAGCCCGAAATAAACGCGTTTTTTCAGACAGCTGTATCCCTATGTAACTGCAAGGCTCAGAAGAGCCCACACACTCAGGTCTTAACCCCAGTGTGCTGAAAGTGTCAAAACATGTTTTTCAGCAGAAATAAACATGTTTCTGCAAGTTTGGTCAACCCCATGTAACTTATGGGGCAGTAACAGCTCACTTTTCAAAACGTGTTTTTCAGCCCGAAATAAACGCGTTTTTTCAGACAGCTGTATCCCTATGTAACTGCAAGGCTCAGAAGAGCCCACACACTCAGGTCTTAACCCCAGTGTGCTGAAAGTGTCAAAACATGTTTTTCAGCAGAAATAAACATGTTTCTGCAAGTTTGGTCAACCCCATGTAAGTTCTGGGTCAGTAACAGCTCACTTTTCAAAACGTGTTTTTCAGCCCGAAATAAACGCGTTTTTCAGACAGCTGTATCCCTATGTAACTGCAAGGCTCAGAAGAGCCCACACACTCAGGTCTTAACCCCAGTGTGCTGAAAGTGTCAAAACATGTTTTTCAGCAGAAATAAACATGTTTCTGCAAGTTTGGTCAACCCCATGTAACTTATGGGGCAGTAACAGCTCACTTTTCAAAACGTGTTTTTCAGCCCGAAATAAACGCGTTTTTTCAGACAGCTGTATCCCTATGTAACTGCAAGGCTCAGAAGAGCCCACACACTCAGGTCTTAACCCCAGTGTGCTGAAAGTGTCAAAACATGTTTTTCAGCAGAAATAAACATGTTTCTGCAAGTTTGGTCAACCCCATGTAAGTTCTGGGTCAGTAACAGCTCACTTTTCAAAACGTGTTTTTCAGCCCGAAATAAACGCGTTTTTTCAGACAGCTGTATCCCTATGTAACTGCAAGGCTCAGAAGAGCCCACACACTCAGGTCTTAACCCCAGTGTGCTGAAAGTGTCAAAACATGTTTTTCAGCAGAAATAAACATGTTTCTGCAAGTTTGGTCAACCCCATGTAACTTATGGGGCAGTAACAGCTCACTTTTCAAAACGTGTTTTTCAGCCCGAAATAAACGCGTTTTTTCAGACAGCTGTATCCCTATGTAACTGCAAGGTTCAGAAGAGCCCACACACTCAGGTCTTAACCCCAGTGTGCTGAAAGTGTCAAAACATGTTTTTCAGCAGAAATAAACATGTTTCTGCAAGTTTGGTCAACCCCATGTAAGTTATGGGTGAGTAACAGCTCACTTTTCAAAACGTGTTTTTCAGCCCGAAATAAACACGTTTTTTCAGACAGCTGTATCCCTATGTAACTGCAAGGCTCAGAAGAGCCCACACACTCAGGTCTTAACCCCAGTGTGCTGAAAGTGTCAAAACATGTTTTTCAGCAGAAATAAACATGTTTCTGCAAGTTTGGTTAACCCCATGTAAGTTATGGGTCAGTAACTGCTCACTTTTCAAAACGTGTTTTTCAGCCCGAAATAAAAGCGTTTTTCAGACAGCTGTATCCCTATGTAACTGCAAGGCTCAGAAGAGCCCACACACTCAGGTCTTAACCCCACTGTGCTGAAAGTGTCAAAACATGTTTTTCAGCAGAAATAAACATGTTTCTGCAAGTTTGGTCAACCCCATGTAACTTATGGGGCAGTAACAGCTCACTTTTCAAAACGTGTTTTTCAGCCCGAAATAAACGCGTTTTTTCAGACAGCTGTATCCCTATGTAACTGCAAGGCTCAGAAGAGCCCACACACTCAGGTCTTAACCCCAGTGTGCTGAAAGTGTCAAAACATGTTTTTCAGCAGAAATAAACATGTTTCTGCAAGTTTGGTCAACCCCATGTAACTTATGGGGCAGTAACAGCTCACTTTTCAAACGTGTTTTTCTGCCCGAAATAAACACGTTTCTTCAGACAGCTGTATCCCTATGTAACTGCAAGGCTCAGAAGAGCCCACACACTCAGGTCTTAACCCCAGTGTGCTGAAAGTGTCAAACATGTTTTTCAGCAGAAATAAACATGTTTCTGCAAGTTTGGTCAACCCCATGTAAGTTATGGGTCAGTAACAGCTCACTTTTCAAAACGTGTTTTTCAGCCCGAAATAAACGCGTTTTTCAGACAGCTGTATCCCTATGTAACTGCAAGGCTCAGAAGAGCCCACACACTCAGGTCTTAACCCCAGTCTGCTGAAAGTGTCAAAACATGTTTTCAGCAGAAATAAACATGTTTCTGCAAGTTTGGTTAACCCCATGTAAGTTATGGGTCAGTAACTGCTCACTTTTCAAAACGTGTTTTTCAGCCCGAAATAAACGCGTTTTTTCAGACAGCTGTATCCCTATGTAACTGCAAGGCTCAGAAGAGCCCACACACTCAGGTCTTAACCCCAGTGTACTGAAAGTGTCAAAACATGTTTTTCAGCAGAAATAAACATGTTTCTGCAAGTTTGGTCAACCACATGTAAGTTATGGGGCAGTAACAGCTCACTTTTCAGAACGTGTTTTTCAGCCCGAAATAAACGCGTTTTTTCAGACAGCTGTATCCCTATGTAACTGCAAGGTTCAGAAGAGCCCACACACTCAGGTCTTAACCCCAGTGTGCTGAAAGTGTCAAAACATGTTTTTCAGCAGAAATAAACATGTTTCTGCAAGTTTGGTCAACCCCATGTAACTTATGGGGCAGTAACAGCTCACTTTTCAAAACGTGTTTTTCAGCCCGAAATAAACGCGTTTTTTCAGACAGCTGTATCCCTATGTAACTGCAAGGCTCAGAAGAGCCCACACACTCAGGTCTTAACCCCAGTGTGCTGAAAGTGTCAAAACATGTTTTTCAGCAGAAATAAACATGTTTCTGCAAGTTTGGTCAACCCCATGTAAGTTATGGGTCAGTAACAGCTCACTTTTCAAAACGTGTTTTTCAGCCCGAAATAAACGCGTTTTTTCAGACAGCTGTATCCCTATGTAACTGCAAGGCTCAGAAGAGCCCACACACTCAGGTCTTAACCCCAGTGTGCTGAAAGTGTCAAAACATGTTTTTCAGCAGAAACAAACATGTTTCTGCAAGTTTGGTCAACCCCATGTAACTTATGGGGCAGTAACAGCTCACTTTTCAAAACGTGTTTTTCAGCCCGAAATAAACGCGTTTTTTCAGACAGCTGTATCCCTATGTAACTGCAAGGCTCAGAAGAGCCCACACACTCAGGTCTTAACCCCAGTGTGCTGAAAGTGTCAAAACATGTTTTTCAGCAGAAATAAACATGTTTCTGCAAGTTTGGTCAACCCCATGTAACTTATGGGGCAGTAACAGCTCACTTTTCAAAACGTGTTTTTCAGCCCGAAATAAACGCGTTTTTTCAGACAGCTGTATCCGTATGTAACTGCAAGGTTCAGAAGAGCCCACACACTCAGGTCTTAACCCCAGTGTGCTGAAAGTGGTCAAAACATGTTTTTTCAGCAGAAATAAACATGTTTCTGCAAGTTTGGTCAACCCCATGTAAGTTATGGGTGAGTAACAGCTCACTTTTCAAAACGTGTTTTTTCAGCCCGAAATAAACACGTTTTTTCAGACAGCTGTATCCCTATGTAACTGCAAGGCTCAGAAGAGCCCACACACTCAGGTCTTAACCCCAGTGTGCTGAAAGTGTCAAAACATGTTTTTCAGCAGAAATAAACATGTTTCTGCAAGTTTGGTTAACCCCATGTAAGTTATGGGTCAGTAACTGCTCACTTTTCAAAACGTGTTTTTCAGCCCGAAATAAACGCGTTTTTTCAGACAGCTGTATCCCTATGTAACTGCAAGGCTCAGAAGAGCCCACACACTCAGGTCTTAACCCCAGTGTGCTGAAAGTGTCAAAACATGTTTTTCAGCAGAAATAAACATGTTTCTGCTAGTTTGGTTAACCCCAGGTAAGTTATGGGTCAGTAACAGCTCACTTTTCAAAACGTGTTTTTCAGCCCGAAATAAACACGTTTTTTTCAGACAGCTGTATCCCTATGTAACTGCAAGGCTCAGAAGAGCCCACACACTCAGGTCTTAACCCCACTGTGCTGAAAGTGTCAAAACATGTTTTTCAGCAGAAATAAACATGTTTCTGCAAGTTTGGTCAACCCCATGTAACTTATGGGGCAGTAACAGCTCACTTTTCAAAACGTGTTTTCAGCCCGAAAATAAACGCGTTTTTTCAGACAGCTGTATCCCTATGTAACTGCAAGGCTCAGAAGAGCCCACACACTCAGGTCTTAACCCCAGTGTGCTGAAAGTGTCAAAACATGTTTTTCAGCAGAAATAAACATGTTTCTGCAAGTTTGGTCAACCCCATGTAACTATGGGGCAGTAACAGCTCACTTTTCAAAACGTGTTTTTCAGCCCGAAATAAACACGTTTTTTCAGACAGCTGTATCCCTATGTAACTGCAAGGCTCAGAAGAGCCCACACACAGGTCTTAACCCCAGTGTGCTGAAAGTGTCAAAACATGTTTTTCAGCAGAAATAAACATGTTTCTGCAAGTTTGGTCAACCCCATGTAAGTTATGGGTCAGTAACAGCTCACTTTTCAAAACGTGTTTTTCAGCCCGAAATAAACGCGTTTTTTCAGACAGCTGTATCCCTATGTAACTGCAAGGCTCAGAAGAGCCCACACACTCAGGTCTTAACCCCAGTGTGCTGAAAGTGTCAAAACATGTTTTTCAGCAGAAATAAACATGTTTCTGCAAGTTTGGTTAACCCCATGTAAGTTATGGGTCAGTAACTGCTCACTTTTCAAAACGTGTTTTTCAGCCCGAAATAAACGCGTTTTTTCAGACAGTTGTATCCCTATGTAACTGCAAGGCTCAGAAGAGCCCACACACTCAGGTCTTAACCCCAGTGTACTGAAAGTGTCAAAACATGTTTTTCAGCAGAAATAAACATGTTTCTGCAAGTTTGGTCAACCACATGTAAGTTATGGGGCAGTAACAGCTCACTTTTCAAAACGTGTTTTTCAGCCCGAAATAAACGCGTTTTTTCAGACAGCTGTATCCCTATGTAACTGCAAGGTTCAGAAAGAGCCCACACACTCAGGTCTTAACCCCAGTGTGCTGAAAGTGTCAAAACATGTTTTTCAGCAGAAATAAACATGTTTCTGCAAGTTTGGTCAACCCCATGTAACTTATGGGGCAGTAACAGCTCACTTTTCAAAACGTGTTTTTTCAGCCCGAAATAAACGCGTTTTTTCAGACAGCTGTATCCCTATGTAACTGCAAGGCTCAGAAGAGCCCACACACTCAGGTCTTAACCCCAGTGTGCTGAAAGTGTCAAAACATGTTTTTCAGCAGAAATAAACATGTTTCTGCAATTTGGTCAACCCCATGTAAGTTATGGGTTAGTAACAGCTCACTTTTCAAAACGTGTTTTTCAGCCCGAAATAAACGCGTTTTTCAGACAGCTGTATCCCTATGTAACTGCAAGGCTCAGAAGAGCCCACACACTCAGGTCTTAACCCAGTGTGCTGAAAGTGTCAAACATGTTTTTCAGCAGAAATAAACATGTTTCTGCAAGTTTGGTCAACCACATGTAAGTTATGGGGCAGTAACAGCTCACTTTTCAAAACGTGTTTTTCAGCCCGAAATAAACGCGTTTTTTCAGACAGCTGTATCCTATGTAACTGCAAGGTTCAGAAGAGCCCACACACTCAGGTCTTAACCCAGTGTGCTGAAAGTGTCAAAACATGTTTTTCAGCAGAAATAAACATGTTTCTGCAAGTTTGGTCAACCCCATGTAACTTATGGGGCAGTAACAGCTCACTTTTCAAAACGTGTTTTTCAGCCCGAAATAAACGCGTTTTTTCAGACAGCTGTATCCCTATGTAACTGCAAGGCTCAGAAGAGCCCCACACACTCAGGTCTTAACCCCAGTGTGCTGAAAGTGTCAAAACATGTTTTTCAGCAGAAATAAACATGTTTCTGCAAGTTTGGGTAACCCCATGTAAGTTATGGGGCAGTAACAGCTCACTTTTCAAAACGTGTTTTTCAGCCCGAAATAAACGCGTTTTTTCAGACAGCTGTATCCCTATGTATCTGCAAGGCTCAGAAGAGCCACACACTCAGGTCTTAACCCCAGTGTGCTGAAAGTGTCAAAACATGTTTTTCAGCAGAAATAAACATGTTTCTGCAAGTTTGGTCAACCCCATGTAAGTTATGGGTCAGTAACAGCTCACTTTTCAAAACGTGTTTTTCAGCCCGAAATAAACGCGTTTTTTCAGACAGCTGTATCCCTATGTATCTGCAAGGCTCAGAAGAGCCCACACCCAGGTCTTAACCCCAGTGTGCTGAAAGTGTCAAAACATGTTTTTCAGCAGAAATAAACATGTTTCTGCAAGTTTGGTCAACCCCATGTAACTAATGGGGCAGTAAGAGCTCACTTTTCAAAACGTGTTTTTCAGCCCGAAAAAACACGTTTTTTCAGACAGCTGTATCCCTATGTAACTGCAAGGCTCAGAAGAGCCCACACACTCAGGTCTTAACCCCAGTGTGCTGAAATTGTCAAAACATGTTTTTCAGCAGAAATAAACATGTTTCTGCAAGTTTGGTCAACCCCATGTAAGTTATGGGTCAGTAACAGCTCACTTTTCAAAACGTGTTTTTCAGCCCGAAATAAACGCGTTTTTTCAGACAGCTGTATCCCTATGTAACTGCAAGGCTCAGAAGAGCCCACACACTCAGGTCTTAACCCCAGTGTGCTGAAAGTGTCAAAACATGTTTTTCAGCAGAAATAAACATGTATCTGCAAGTTTGGTCAACCCCATGTAAGTTATGGGTCAGTAACAGCTCACTTTTCAAAACGTGTTTTTCAGCCCGAAATAAACGCGTTTTTTCAGACAGCTGTATCCCTATGTAACTGCAAGGCTCAGAAGAGCCCACACATTCAGGTCTTAACCCCAGTGTGCTGAAAGTGTCAAAACATGTTTTTCAGCAGAAATAAACATGTTTCTGCAAGTTTGGTCAACCCCATGTAAGTTATGGGTCAGTAACAGCTCACTTTTCAAAACGTGTTTTTCAGCCCGAAATAAACGCGTTTTTTCAGACAGCTGTATCCCTATGTAACTGCAAGGCTCAGAAGAGCCCACACACTCAGGTCTTAACCCCAGTGTGCTGAAAGTGTCAAAACATGTTTTTCAGCAGAAATAAACATGTTTCTGCAAGTTTGGTCAACCCCATGTAAGTTCTGGGTCAGTAACAGCTCACTTTTCAAAACGTGTTTTTCAGCCCGAAATAAACGCGTTTTTTCAGACAGCTGTATCCCTATGTAACTGCAAGGCTCAGAAGAGCCCACACACTCAGGTCTTAACCCCAGTGTGCTGAAAGTGTCAAAACATGTTTTTCAGCAGAAATAAACATGTTTCTGCAAGTTTGGTCAACCCCATGTAACTTATGGGGCAGTAACAGCTCACTTTTCAAAACGTGTTTTTCAGCCCGAAATAAACGCGTTTTTTCAGACAGCTGTATCCCTATGTAACTGCAAGGTTCAGAAGAGCCCACACACTCAGGTCTTAACCCCAGTGTGCTGAAAGTGTCAAAACATGTTTTTCAGCAGAAATAAACATGTTTCTGCAAGTTTGGTCAACCCCATGTAAGTTATGGGTGAGTAACAGCTCACTTTTCAAAACGTGTTTTTCAGCCCGAAATAAACACGTTTTTTCAGACAGCTGTATCCCTATGTAACTGCAAGGCTCAGAAGAGCCCACACACTCAGGTCTTAACCCCAGTGTGCTGAAAGTGTCAAAACATGTTTTTCAGCAGAAATAAACATGTTTCTGCAAGTTTGGTTAACCCCATGTAAGTTATGGGTCAGTAACTGCTCACTTTTCAAAACGTGTTTTTCAGCCCGAAATAAAAGCGTTTTTCAGACAGCTGTATCCCTATGTAACTGCAAGGCTCAGAAGAGCCCACACACTCAGGTCTTAACCCCACTGTGCTGAAAGTGTCAAAACATGTTTTTCAGCAGAAATAAACATGTTTCTGCAAGTTTGGTCAACCCCATGTAACTTATGGGGCAGTAACAGCTCACTTTTCAAAACGTGTTTTTCAGCCCGAAATAAACGCGTTTTTTCAGACAGCTGTATCCCTATGTAACTGCAAGGCTCAGAAGAGCCCACACACTCAGGTCTTAACCCCAGTGTGCTGAAAGTGTCAAAACATGTTTTTCAGCAGAAATAAACATGTTTCTGCAAGTTTGGTCAACCCCATGTAACTTATGGGGCAGTAACAGCTCACTTTTCAAAACGTGTTTTTCAGCCCGAAATAAACACGTTTTTTCAGACAGCTGTATCCCTATGTAACTGCAAGGCTCAGAAGAGCCCACACACTCAGGTCTTAACCCCAGTGTGCTGAAAGTGTCAAAACATGTTTTTCAGCAGAAATAAACATGTTTCTGCAAGTTTGGTCAACCCCATGTAAGTTATGGGTCAGTAACAGCTCACTTTTCAAAACGTGTTTTTCAGCCCGAAATAAACGCGTTTTTTCAGACAGCTGTATCCCTATGTAACTGCAAGGCTCAGAAGAGCCCACACACTCAGGTCTTAACCCCAGTGTGCTGAAAGTGTCAAAACATGTTTTTCAGCAGAAATAAACATGTTTCTGCAAGTTTGGTTAACCCCATGTAAGTTATGGGTCAGTAACTGCTCACTTTTCAAAACGTGTTTTTCAGCCCGAAATAAACGCGTTTTTTCAGACAGTTGTATCCCTATGTAACTGCAAGGCTCAGAAGAGCCCACACACTCAGGTCTTAACCCCAGTGTACTGAAAGTGTCAAAACATGTTTTTCAGCAGAAATAAACATGTTTCTGCAAGTTTGGTCAACCACATGTAAGTTATGGGGCAGTAACAGCTCACTTTTCAAAACGTGTTTTTCAGCCCGAAATAAACGCGTTTTTTTAGACAGCTGTATCCCTATGTAACTGCAAGGTTCAGAAGAGCCCACACACTCAGGTCTTAACCCCAGTGTGCTGAAAGTGTCAAAACATGTTTTTCAGCAGAAATAAACATGTTTCTGCAAGTTTGGTCAACCCCATGTAACTTATGGGGCAGTAACAGCTCACTTTTCAAAACGTGTTTTTCAGCCCGAAATAAACGCGTTTTTTCAGACAGCTGTATCCCTATGTAACTGCAAGGCTCAGAAGAGCCCACACACTCAGGTCTTAACCCCAGTGTACTGAAAGTGTCAAAACATGTTTTTCAGCAGAAATAAACATGTTTCTGCAAGTTTGGTCAACCCCATGTAACTTATGGGGCAGTAACAGCTCACTTTTCAAAACGTGTTTTTCAGCCCGAAATAAACACGTTTTTTCAGACAGCTGTATCCCTATGTAACTGCAAGGCTCAGAAGAGCCCACACACAGGTCTTAACCCCAGTGTGCTGAAAGTGTCAAAACATGTTTTTCAGCAGAAATAAACATGTTTCTGCAAGTTTGGTCAACCCCATGTAAGTTATGGGTCAGTAACAGCTCACTTTTCAAAACGTGTTTTTCAGCCCGAAATAAACGCGTTTTTTCAGACAGCTGTATCCCTATGTAACTGCAAGGCTCAGAAGAGCCCACACACTCAGGTCTTAACCCCAGTGTGCTGAAAGTGTCAAAACATGTTTTTCAGCAGAAATAAACATGTTTCTGCAAGTTTGGTTAACCCCATGTAAGTTATGGGTCAGTAACTGCTCACTTTTCAAAACGTGTTTTTCAGCCCGAAATAAACGCGTTTTTTCAGACAGTTGTATCCCTATGTAACTGCAAGGCTCAGAAGAGCCCACACACTCAGGTCTTAACCCCAGTGTACTGAAAGTGTCAAAACATGTTTTTCAGCAGAAATAAACATGTTTCTGCAAGTTTGGTCAACCACATGTAAGTTATGGGGCAGTAACAGCTCACTTTTCAAAACGTGTTTTTCAGCCCGAAATAAACGCGTTTTTTCAGACAGCTGTATCCCTATGTAACTGCAAGGTTCAGAAGAGCCCACACACTCAGGTCTTAACCCCAGTGTGCTGAAAGTGTCAAAACATGTTTTTCAGCAGAAATAAACATGTTTCTGCAAGTTTGGTCAACCCCATGTAACTTATGGGGCAGTAACAGCTCACTTTTCAAAACGTGTTTTTCAGCCCGAAATAAACGCGTTTTTTCAGACAGCTGTATCCCTATGTAACTGCAAGGCTCAGAAGAGCCCACACACTCAGGTCTTAACCCCAGTGTGCTGAAAGTGTCAAAACATGTTTTTCAGCAGAAATAAACATGTTTCTGCAAGTTTGGTCAACCCCATGTAAGTTATGGGTTAGTAACAGCTCACTTTTCAAAACGTGTTTTTCAGCCCGAAATAAACGCGTTTTTTCAGACAGCTGTATCCCTATGTAACTGCAAGGCTCAGAAGAGCCCACACACTCAGGTCTTAACCCCAGTGTGCTGAAAGTGTCAAAACATGTTTTTCAGCAGAAATAAACATGTTTCTGCAAGTTTGGTCAACCACATGTAAGTTATGGGGCAGTAACAGCTCACTTTTCAAAACGTGTTTTTCAGCCCGAAATAAACGCGTTTTTTCAGACAGCTGTATCCCTATGTAACTGCAAGGTTCAGAAGAGCCCACACACTCAGGTCTTAACCCCAGTGTGCTGAAAGTGTCAAAACATGTTTTTCAGCAGAAATAAACATGTTTCTGCAAGTTTGGTCAACCCCATGTAACTTATGGGGCAGTAACAGCTCACTTTTCAAAACGTGTTTTTCAGCCCGAAATAAACGCGTTTTTTCAGACAGCTGTATCCCTATGTAACTGCAAGGCTCAGAAGAGCCCACACACTCAGGTCTTAACCCCAGTGTGCTGAAAGTGTCAAAACATGTTTTTCAGCAGAAATAAACATGTTTCTGCAAGTTTGGTCAACCCCATGTAAGTTATGGGTTAGTAACAGCTCACTTTTCAAAACGTGTTTTTCAGCCCGAAATAAACGCGTTTTTTCAGACAGCTGTATCCCTATGTAACTGCAAGGCTCAGAAGAGCCCACACACTCAGGTCTTAACCCCAGTGTGCTGAAAGTGTCAAAACATGTTTTTCAGCAGAAATAAACATGTTTCTGCAAGTTTGGTCAACCACATGTAAGTTATGGGGCAGTAACAGCTCACTTTTCAAAACGTGTTTTTCAGCCCGAAATAAACGCGTTTTTTCAGACAGCTGTATCCCTATGTAACTGCAAGGTTCAGAAGAGCCCACACACTCAGGTCTTAACCCCAGTGTGCTGAAAGTGTCAAAACATGTTTTTCAGCAGAAATAAACATGTTTCTGCAAGTTTGGTCAACCCCATGTAACTTATGGGGCAGTAACAGCTCACTTTTCAAAACGTGTTTTTCAGCCCGAAATAAACGCGTTTTTTCAGACAGCTGTATCCCTATGTAACTGCAAGGCTCAGAAGAGCCCACACACTCAGGTCTTAACCCCAGTGTGCTGAAAGTGTCAAAACATGTTTTTCAGCAGAAATAAACATGTTTCTGCAAGTTTGGGTAACCCCATGTAAGTTATGGGGCAGTAACAGCTCACTTTTCAAAACGTGTTTTTCAGCCCGAAATAAACGCGTTTTTTCAGACAGCTGTATCCCTATGTATCTGCAAGGCTCAGAAGAGCCCACACACTCAGGTCTTAACCCCAGTGTGCTGAAAGTGTCAAAACATGTTTTTCAGCAGAAATAAACATGTTTCTGCAAGTTTGGTCAACCCCATGTAAGTTATGGGTCAGTAACAGCTCACTTTTCAAAACGTGTTTTTCAGCCCGAAATAAACGCGTTTTTTCAGACAGCTGTATCCCTATGTATCTGCAAGGCTCAGAAGAGCCCACACACTCAGGTCTTAACCCCAGTGTGCTGAAAGTGTCAAAACATGTTTTTCAGCAGAAATAAACATGTTTCTGCAAGTTTGGTCAACCCCATGTAACTAATGGGGCAGTAAGAGCTCACTTTTCAAAACGTGTTTTTCAGCCCGAAATAAACACGTTTTTTCAGACAGCTGTATCCCTATGTAACTGCAAGGCTCAGAAGAGCCCACACACTCAGGTCTTAACCCCAGTGTGCTGAAATTGTCAAAACATGTTTTTCAGCAGAAATAAACATGTTTCTGCAAGTTTGGTCAACCCCATGTAAGTTATGGGTCAGTAACAGCTCACTTTTCAAAACGTGTTTTTCAGCCCGAAATAAACGCGTTTTTTCAGACAGCTGTATCCCTATGTAACTGCAAGGCTCAGAAGAGCCCACACACTCAGGTCTTAACCCCAGTGTGCTGAAAGTGTCAAAACATGTTTTTCAGCAGAAATAAACATGTTTCTGCAAGTTTGGTCAACCCCATGTAAGTTATGGGTCAGTAACAGCTCACTTTTCAAAACGTGTTTTTCAGCCCGAAATAAACGCGTTTTTTCAGACAGCTGTATCCCTATGTAACTGCAAGGCTCAGAAGAGCCCACACATTCAGGTCTTAACCCCAGTGTGCTGAAAGTGTCAAAACATGTTTTTCAGCAGAAATAAACATGTTTCTGCAAGTTTGGTCAACCCCATGTAAGTTATGGGTCAGTAACAGCTCACTTTTCAAAACGTGTTTTTCAGCCCGAAATAAACGCGTTTTTTCAGACAGCTGTATCCCTATGTAACTGCAAGGCTCAGAAGAGCCCACACACTCAGGTCTTAACCCCAGTGTGCTGAAAGTGTCAAAACATGTTTTTCAGCAGAAATAAACATGTTTCTGCAAGTTTGGTCAACCCCATGTAAGTTCTGGGTCAGTAACAGCTCACTTTTCAAAACGTGTTTTTCAGCCCGAAATAAACGCGTTTTTTCAGACAGCTGTATCCCTATGTAACTGCAAGGCTCAGAAGAGCCCACACACTCAGGTCTTAACCCCAGTGTGCTGAAAGTGTCAAAACATGTTTTTCAGCAGAAATAAACATGTTTCTGCAAGTTTGGTCAACCCCATGTAACTTATGGGGCAGTAACAGCTCACTTTTCAAAACGTGTTTTTCAGCCCGAAATAAACGCGTTTTTTCAGACAGCTGTATCCCTATGTAACTGCAAGGTTCAGAAGAGCCCACACACTCAGGTCTTAACCCCAGTGTGCTGAAAGTGTCAAAACATGTTTTTCAGCAGAAATAAACATGTTTCTGCAAGTTTGGTCAACCCCATGTAAGTTATGGGTGAGTAACAGCTCACTTTTCAAAACGTGTTTTTCAGCCCGAAATAAACACGTTTTTTCAGACAGCTGTATCCCTATGTAACTGCAAGGCTCAGAAGAGCCCACACACTCAGGTCTTAACCCCAGTGTGCTGAAAGTGTCAAAACATGTTTTTCAGCAGAAATAAACATGTTTCTGCAAGTTTGGTTAACCCCATGTAAGTTATGGGTCAGTAACTGCTCACTTTTCAAAACGTGTTTTTCAGCCCGAAATAAAAGCGTTTTTCAGACAGCTGTATCCCTATGTAACTGCAAGGCTCAGAAGAGCCCACACACTCAGGTCTTAACCCCACTGTGCTGAAAGTGTCAAAACATGTTTTTCAGCAGAAATAAACATGTTTCTGCAAGTTTGGTCAACCCCATGTAACTTATGGGGCAGTAACAGCTCACTTTTCAAAACGTGTTTTTCAGCCCGAAATAAACGCGTTTTTTCAGACAGCTGTATCCCTATGTAACTGCAAGGCTCAGAAGAGCCCACACACTCAGGTCTTAACCCCAGTGTGCTGAAAGTGTCAAAACATGTTTTTCAGCAGAAATAAACATGTTTCTGCAAGTTTGGTCAACCCCATGTAACTTATGGGGCAGTAACAGCTCACTTTTCAAAACGTGTTTTTCAGCCCGAAATAAACACGTTTTTTCAGACAGCTGTATCCCTATGTAACTGCAAGGCTCAGAAGAGCCCACACACTCAGGTCTTAACCCCAGTGTGCTGAAAGTGTCAAAACATGTTTTTCAGCAGAAATAAACATGTTTCTGCAAGTTTGGTTAACCCCATGTAAGTTATGGGTCAGTAACTGCTCACTTTTCAAAACGTGTTTTTCAGCCCGAAATAAACGCGTTTTTTCAGACAGTTGTATCCCTATGTAACTGCAAGGCTCAGAAGAGCCCACACACTCAGGTCTTAACCCCAGTGTACTGAAAGTGTCAAAACATGTTTTTCAGCAGAAATAAACATGTTTCTGCAAGTTTGGTCAACCACATGTAAGTTATGGGGCAGTAACAGCTCACTTTTCAAAACGTGTTTTTCAGCCCGAAATAAACGCGTTTTTTTAGACAGCTGTATCCCTATGTAACTGCAAGGTTCAGAAGAGCCCACACACTCAGGTCTTAACCCCAGTGTGCTGAAAGTGTCAAAACATGTTTTTCAGCAGAAATAAACATGTTTCTGCAAGTTTGGTCAACCCCATGTAACTTATGGGGCAGTAACAGCTCACTTTTCAAAACGTGTTTTTCAGCCCGAAATAAACGCGTTTTTTCAGACAGCTGTATCCCTATGTAACTGCAAGGCTCAGAAGAGCCCACACACTCAGGTCTTAACCCCAGTGTACTGAAAGTGTCAAAACATGTTTTTCAGCAGAAATAAACATGTTTCTGCAAGTTTGGTCAACCCCATGTAAGTTATGGGTGAGTAACAGCTCACTTTTCAAAACGTGTTTTTCAGCCCGAAATAAACACGTTTTTTCAGACAGCTGTATCCCTATGTAACTGCAAGGCTCAGAAGAGCCCACACACTCAGGTCTTAACCCCAGTGTGCTGAAAGTGTCAAAACATGTTTTTCAGCAGAAATAAACATGTTTCTGCAAGTTTGGTTAACCCCATGTAAGTTATGGGTCAGTAACTGCTCACTTTTCAAAACGTGTTTTTCAGCCCGAAATAAAAGCGTTTTTCAGACAGCTGTATCCCTATGTAACTGCAAGGCTCAGAAGAGCCCACACACTCAGGTCTTAACCCCACTGTGCTGAAAGTGTCAAAACATGTTTTTCAGCAGAAATAAACATGTTTCTGCAAGTTTGGTCAACCCCATGTAACTTATGGGGCAGTAACAGCTCACTTTTCAAAACGTGTTTTTCAGCCCGAAATAAACGCGTTTTTTCAGACAGCTGTATCCCTATGTAACTGCAAGGCTCAGAAGAGCCCACACACTCAGGTCTTAACCCCAGTGTGCTGAAAGTGTCAAAACATGTTTTTCAGCAGAAATAAACATGTTTCTGCAAGTTTGGTCAACCCCATGTAACTTATGGGGCAGTAACAGCTCACTTTTCAAAACGTGTTTTTCAGCCCGAAATAAACACGTTTTTTCAGACAGCTGTATCCCTATGTAACTGCAAGGCTCAGAAGAGCCCACACACTCAGGTCTTAACCCCAGTGTGCTGAAAGTGTCAAAACATGTTTTTCAGCAGAAATAAACATGTTTCTGCAAGTTTGGTTAACCCCATGTAAGTTATGGGTCAGTAACTGCTCACTTTTCAAAACGTGTTTTTCAGCCCGAAATAAACGCGTTTTTTCAGACAGTTGTATCCCTATGTAACTGCAAGGCTCAGAAGAGCCCACACACTCAGGTCTTAACCCCAGTGTACTGAAAGTGTCAAAACATGTTTTTCAGCAGAAATAAACATGTTTCTGCAAGTTTGGTCAACCACATGTAAGTTATGGGGCAGTAACAGCTCACTTTTCAAAACGTGTTTTTCAGCCCGAAATAAACGCGTTTTTTTAGACAGCTGTATCCCTATGTAACTGCAAGGTTCAGAAGAGCCCACACACTCAGGTCTTAACCCCAGTGTGCTGAAAGTGTCAAAACATGTTTTTCAGCAGAAATAAACATGTTTCTGCAAGTTTGGTCAACCCCATGTAACTTATGGGGCAGTAACAGCTCACTTTTCAAAACGTGTTTTTCAGCCCGAAATAAACGCGTTTTTTCAGACAGCTGTATCCCTATGTAACTGCAAGCCTCAGAAGAGCCCACACACTCAGGTCTTAACCCCAGTGTACTGAAAGTGTCAAAACATGTTTTTCAGCAGAAATAAACATGTTTCTGCAAGTTTGGTCAACCACATGTAAGTTATGGGGCAGTAACAGCTCACTTTTCAAAACGTGTTTTTCAGCCCGAAATAAACGCGTTTTTTCAGACAGCTGTATCCCTATGTAACTGCAAGGTTCAGAAGAGCCCACACACTCAGGTCTTAACCCCAGTGTGCTGAAAGTGTCAAAACATGTTTTTCAGCAGAAATAAACATGTTTCTGCAAGTTTGGTTAACCCCATGTAAGTTATGGGTCAGTAACTGCTCACTTTTCAAAACGTGTTTTTCAGCCCGAAATAAACGCGTTTTTTCAGACAGCTGTATCCCTATGTAACTGCAAGGCTCAGAAGAGCCCACACACTCAGGTCTTAACCCCAGTGTGCTGAAAGTGTCAAAACATGTTTTTCAGCAGAAATAAACATGTTTCTGCTAGTTTGGTTAACCCCAGGTAAGTTATGGGTCAGTAACAGCTCACTTTTCAAAACGTGTTTTTCAGCCCGAAATAAACACGTTTTTTCAGACAGCTGTATCCCTATGTAACTGCAAGGCTCAGAAGAGCCCACACACTCAGGTCTTAACCCCACTGTGCTGAAAGTGTCAAAACATGTTTTTCAGCAGAAATAAACATGTTTCTGCAAGTTTGGTCAACCCCATGTAACTTATGGGGCAGTAACAGCTCACTTTTCAAAACGTGTTTTTCAGCCCGAAATAAACGCGTTTTTTCAGACAGCTGTATCCCTATGTAACTGCAAGGCTCAGAAGAGCCCACACACTCAGGTCTTAACCCCAGTGTGCTGAAAGTGTCAAAACATGTTTTTCAGCAGAAATAAACATGTTTCTGCAAGTTTGGTCAACCCCATGTAACTTATGGGGCAGTAACAGCTCACTTTTCAAAACGTGTTTTTCAGCCCGAAATAAACACGTTTTTTCAGACAGCTGTATCCCTATGTAACTGCAAGGCTCAGAAGAGCCCACACACAGGTCTTAACCCCAGTGTGCTGAAAGTGTCAAAACATGTTTTTCAGCAGAAATAAACATGTTTCTGCAAGTTTGGTCAACCCCATGTAAGTTATGGGTCAGTAACAGCTCACTTTTCAAAACGTGTTTTTCAGCCCGAAATAAACGCGTTTTTTCAGACAGCTGTATCCCTATGTAACTGCAAGGCTCAGAAGAGCCCACACACTCAGGTCTTAACCCCAGTGTGCTGAAAGTGTCAAAACATGTTTTTCAGCAGAAATAAACATGTTTCTGCAAGTTTGGTTAACCCCATGTAAGTTATGGGTCAGTAACTGCTCACTTTTCAAAACGTGTTTTTCAGCCCGAAATAAACGCGTTTTTTCAGACAGTTGTATCCCTATGTAACTGCAAGGCTCAGAAGAGCCCACACACTCAGGTCTTAACCCCAGTGTACTGAAAGTGTCAAAACATGTTTTTCAGCAGAAATAAACATGTTTCTGCAAGTTTGGTCAACCACATGTAAGTTATGGGGCAGTAACAGCTCACTTTTCAAAACGTGTTTTTCAGCCCGAAATAAACGCGTTTTTTCAGACAGCTGTATCCCTATGTAACTGCAAGGTTCAGAAGAGCCCACACACTCAGGTCTTAACCCCAGTGTGCTGAAAGTGTCAAAACATGTTTTTCAGCAGAAATAAACATGTTTCTGCAAGTTTGGTCAACCCCATGTAACTTATGGGGCAGTAACAGCTCACTTTTCAAAACGTGTTTTTCAGCCCGAAATAAACGCGTTTTTTCAGACAGCTGTATCCCTATGTAACTGCAAGGCTCAGAAGAGCCCACACACTCAGGTCTTAACCCCAGTGTGCTGAAAGTGTCAAAACATGTTTTTCAGCAGAAATAAACATGTTTCTGCAAGTTTGGTCAACCCCATGTAACTTATGGGGCAGTAACAGCTCACTTTTCAAAACGTGTTTTTCAGCCCGAAATAAACACGTTTTTTCAGACAGCTGTATCCCTATGTAACTGCAAGGCTCAGAAGAGCCCACACACTCAGGTCTTAACCCCAGTGTGCTGAAAGTGTCAAAACATGTTTTTCAGCAGAAATAAACATGTTTCTGCAAGTTTGGTCAACCCCATGTAAGTTATGGGTCAGTAACAGCTCACTTTTCAAAACGTGTTTTTCAGCCCGAAATAAACGCGTTTTTTCAGACAGCTGTATCCCTATGTAACTGCAAGGCTCAGAAGAGCCCACACACTCAGGTCTTAACCCCAGTGTGCTGAAAGTGTCAAAACATGTTTTTCAGCAGAAATAAACATGTTTCTGCAAGTTTGGTTAACCCCATGTAAGTTATGGGTCAGTAACTGCTCACTTTTCAAAACGTGTTTTTCAGCCCGAAATAAACGCGTTGTTTCAGACAGTTGTATCCCTATGTAACTGCAAGGCTCAGAAGAGCCCACACACTCAGGTCTTAACCCCAGTGTACTGAAAGTGTCAAAACATGTTTTTCAGCAGAAATAAACATGTTTCTGCAAGTTTGGTCAACCCCATGTAACTTATGGGGCAGTAACAGCTCACTTTTCAAAACGTGTTTTTCAGCCCGAAATAAACGCGTTTTTTCAGACAGCTGTATCCCTATGTAACTGCAAGGCTCAGAAGAGCCCACACACTCAGGTCTTAACCCCAGTGTGCTGAAAGTGTCAAAACATGTTTTTCAGCAGAAATAAACATGTTTCTGCAAGTTTGGTCAACCCCATGTAACTTATGGGGCAGTAACAGCTCACTTTTCAAAACGTGTTTTTCAGCCCGAAATAAACGCGTTTTTTCAGACAGCTGTATCCCTATGTAACTGCAAGGCTCAGAAGAGCCCACACACTCAGGTCTTAACCCCAGTGTGCTGAAAGTGTCAAAACATGTTTTTCAGCAGAAATAAACATGTTTCTGCAAGTTTGGTCAACCCCATGTAAGTTATGGGTTAGTAACAGCTCACTTTTCAAAACGTGTTTTTCAGCCCGAAATAAACGCGTTTTTTCAGACAGCTGTATCCCTATGTAACTGCAAGGCTCAGAAGAGCCCACACACTCAGGTCTTAACCCCAGTGTACTGAAAGTGTCAAAACATGTTTTTCAGCAGAAATAAACATGTTTCTGCAAGTTTGGTCAACCACATGTAAGTTATGGGGCAGTAACAGCTCACTTTTCAAAACGTGTTTTTCAGCCCGAAATAAACGCGTTTTTTCAGACAGCTGTATCCCTATGTAACTGCAAGGTTCAGAAGAGCCCACACACTCAGGTCTTAACCCCAGTGTGCTGAAAGTGTCAAAACATGTTTTTCAGCAGAAATAAACATGTTTCTGCAAGTTTGGTTAACCCCATGTAAGTTATGGGTCAGTAACTGCTCACTTTTCAAAACGTGTTTTTCAGCCCGAAATAAACGCGTTTTTTCAGACAGCTGTATCCCTATGTAACTGCAAGGCTCAGAAGAGCCCACACACTCAGGTCTTAACCCCAGTGTGCTGAAAGTGTCAAAACATGTTTTTCAGCAGAAATAAACATGTTTCTGCTAGTTTGGTTAACCCCAGGTAAGTTATGGGTCAGTAACAGCTCACTTTTCAAAACGTGTTTTTCAGCCCGAAATAAACACGTTTTTTCAGACAGCTGTATCCCTATGTAACTGCAAGGCTCAGAAGAGCCCACACACTCAGGTCTTAACCCCACTGTGCTGAAAGTGTCAAAACATGTTTTTCAGCAGAAATAAACATGTTTCTGCAAGTTTGGTCAACCCCATGTAACTTATGGGGCAGTAACAGCTCACTTTTCAAAACGTGTTTTTCAGCCCGAAATAAACGCGTTTTTTCAGACAGCTGTATCCCTATGTAACTGCAAGGCTCAGAAGAGCCCACACACTCAGGTCTTAACCCCAGTGTGCTGAAAGTGTCAAAACATGTTTTTCAGCAGAAATAAACATGTTTCTGCAAGTTTGGTCAACCCCATGTAACTTATGGGGCAGTAACAGCTCACTTTTCAAAACGTGTTTTTCAGCCCGAAATAAACACGTTTTTTCAGACAGCTGTATCCCTATGTAACTGCAAGGCTCAGAAGAGCCCACACACAGGTCTTAACCCCAGTGTGCTGAAAGTGTCAAAACATGTTTTTCAGCAGAAATAAACATGTTTCTGCAAGTTTGGTCAACCCCATGTAAGTTATGGGTCAGTAACAGCTCACTTTTCAAAACGTGTTTTTCAGCCCGAAATAAACGCGTTTTTTCAGACAGCTGTATCCCTATGTAACTGCAAGGCTCAGAAGAGCCCACACACTCAGGTCTTAACCCCAGTGTGCTGAAAGTGTCAAAACATGTTTTTCAGCAGAAATAAACATGTTTCTGCAAGTTTGGTTAACCCCATGTAAGTTATGGGTCAGTAACTGCTCACTTTTCAAAACGTGTTTTTCAGCCCGAAATAAACGCGTTTTTTCAGACAGTTGTATCCCTATGTAACTGCAAGGCTCAGAAGAGCCCACACACTCAGGTCTTAACCCCAGTGTACTGAAAGTGTCAAAACATGTTTTTCAGCAGAAATAAACATGTTTCTGCAAGTTTGGTCAACCACATGTAAGTTATGGGGCAGTAACAGCTCACTTTTCAAAACGTGTTTTTCAGCCCGAAATAAACGCGTTTTTTCAGACAGCTGTATCCCTATGTAACTGCAAGGTTCAGAAGAGCCCACACACTCAGGTCTTAACCCCAGTGTGCTGAAAGTGTCAAAACATGTTTTTCAGCAGAAATAAACATGTTTCTGCAAGTTTGGTCAACCCCATGTAACTTATGGGGCAGTAACAGCTCACTTTTCAAAACGTGTTTTTCAGCCCGAAATAAACGCGTTTTTTCAGACAGCTGTATCCCTATGTAACTGCAAGGCTCAGAAGAGCCCACACACTCAGGTCTTAACCCCAGTGTGCTGAAAGTGTCAAAACATGTTTTTCAGCAGAAATAAACATGTTTCTGCAAGTTTGGTCAACCCCATGTAACTTATGGGGCAGTAACAGCTCACTTTTCAAAACGTGTTTTTCAGCCCGAAATAAACACGTTTTTTCAGACAGCTGTATCCCTATGTAACTGCAAGGCTCAGAAGAGCCCACACACTCAGGTCTTAACCCCAGTGTGCTGAAAGTGTCAAAACATGTTTTTCAGCAGAAATAAACATGTTTCTGCAAGTTTGGTCAACCCCATGTAAGTTATGGGTCAGTAACAGCTCACTTTTCAAAACGTGTTTTTCAGCCCGAAATAAACGCGTTTTTTCAGACAGCTGTATCCCTATGTAACTGCAAGGCTCAGAAGAGCCCACACACTCAGGTCTTAACCCCAGTGTGCTGAAAGTGTCAAAACATGTTTTTCAGCAGAAATAAACATGTTTCTGCAAGTTTGGTTAACCCCATGTAAGTTATGGGTCAGTAACTGCTCACTTTTCAAAACGTGTTTTTCAGCCCGAAATAAACGCGTTGTTTCAGACAGTTGTATCCCTATGTAACTGCAAGGCTCAGAAGAGCCCACACACTCAGGTCTTAACCCCAGTGTACTGAAAGTGTCAAAACATGTTTTTCAGCAGAAATAAACATGTTTCTGCAAGTTTGGTCAACCCCATGTAACTTATGGGGCAGTAACAGCTCACTTTTCAAAACGTGTTTTTCAGCCCGAAATAAACGCGTTTTTTCAGACAGCTGTATCCCTATGTAACTGCAAGACTCAGAAGAGCCCACACACTCAGGTCTTAACCCCAGTGTGCTGAAAGTGTCAAAACATGTTTTTCAGCAGAAATAAACATGTTTCTGCAAGTTTGGTCAACCCCATGTAACTTATGGGGCAGTAACAGCTCACTTTTCAAAACGTGTTTTTCAGCCCGAAATAAACGCGTTTTTTCAGACAGCTGTATCCCTATGTAACTGCAAGGCTCAGAAGAGCCCACACACTCAGGTCTTAACCCCAGTGTGCTGAAAGTGTCAAAACATGTTTTTCAGCAGAAATAAACATGTTTCTGCAAGTTTGGTCAACCCCATGTAAGTTATGGGTTAGTAACAGCTCACTTTTCAAAACGTGTTTTTCAGCCCGAAATAAACGCGTTTTTTCAGACAGCTGTATCCCTATGTAACTGCAAGGCTCAGAAGAGCCCACACACTCAGGTCTTAACCCCAGTGTACTGAAAGTGTCAAAACATGTTTTTCAGCAGAAATAAACATGTTTCTGCAAGTTTGGTCAACCACATGTAAGTTATGGGGCAGTAACAGCTCACTTTTCAAAACGTGTTTTTCAGCCCGAAATAAACGCGTTTTTTCAGACAGCTGTATCCCTATGTAACTGCAAGGTTCAGAAGAGCCCACACACTCAGGTCTTAACCCCAGTGTGCTGAAAGTGTCAAAACATGTTTTTCAGCAGAAATAAACATGTTTCTGCAAGTTTGGTTAACCCCATGTAAGTTATGGGTCAGTAACTGCTCACTTTTCAAAACGTGTTTTTCAGCCCGAAATAAACGCGTTTTTTCAGACAGCTGTATCCCTATGTAACTGCAAGGCTCAGAAGAGCCCACACACTCAGGTCTTAACCCCAGTGTGCTGAAAGTGTCAAAACATGTTTTTCAGCAGAAATAAACATGTTTCTGCTAGTTTGGTTAACCCCAGGTAAGTTATGGGTCAGTAACAGCTCACTTTTCAAAACGTGTTTTTCAGCCCGAAATAAACACGTTTTTTCAGACAGCTGTATCCCTATGTAACTGCAAGGCTCAGAAGAGCCCACACACTCAGGTCTTAACCCCACTGTGCTGAAAGTGTCAAAACATGTTTTTCAGCAGAAATAAACATGTTTCTGCAAGTTTGGTCAACCCCATGTAAGTTATGGGGCAGTAACAGCTCACTTTTCAAAACGTGTTTTTCAGCCCGAAATAAACACGTTTTTTCAGACAGCTGTATCCCTATGTAACTGCAAGGCTCAGAAGAGCCCACACACAGGTCTTAACCCCAGTGTGCTGAAAGTGTCAAAACATGTTTTTCAGCAGAAATAAACATGTTTCTGCAAGTTTGGTCAACCCCATGTAAGTTATGGGTCAGTAACAGCTCACTTTTCAAAACGTGTTTTTCAGCCCGAAATAAACGCGTTTTTTCAGACAGTTGTATCCCTATGTAACTGCAAGGCTCAGAAGAGCCCACACACTCAGGTCTTAACCCCAGTGTACTGAAAGTGTCAAAACATGTTTTTCAGCAGAAATAAACATGTTTCTGCAAGTTTGGTCAACCACATGTAAGTTATGGGGCAGTAACAGCTCACTTTTCAAAACGTGTTTTTCAGCCCGAAATAAACGCGTTTTTTCAGACAGCTGTATCCCTATGTAACTGCAAGGTTCAGAAGAGCCCACACACTCAGGTCTTAACCCCAGTGTGCTGAAAGTGTCAAAACATGTTTTTCAGCAGAAATAAACATGTTTCTGCAAGTTTGGTCAACCCCATGTAACTTATGGGGCAGTAACAGCTCACTTTTCAAAACGTGTTTTTCAGCCCGAAATAAACGCGTTTTTTCAGACAGCTGTATCCCTATGTAACTGCAAGGCTCAGAAGAGCCCACACACTCAGGTCTTAACCCCAGTGTGCTGAAAGTGTCAAAACATGTTTTTCAGCAGAAATAAACATGTTTCTGCAAGTTTGGTCAACCCCATGTAACTTATGGGGCAGTAACAGCTCACTTTTCAAAACGTGTTTTTCAGCCCGAAATAAACACGTTTTTTCAGACAGCTGTATCCCTATGTAACTGCAAGGCTCAGAAGAGCCCACACACTCAGGTCTTAACCCCAGTGTGCTGAAAGTGTCAAAACATGTTTTTCAGCAGAAATAAACATGTTTCTGCAAGTTTGGTCAACCCCATGTAAGTTATGGGTCAGTAACAGCTCACTTTTCAAAACGTGTTTTTCAGCCCGAAATAAACGCGTTTTTTCAGACAGCTGTATCCCTATGTAACTGCAAGGCTCAGAAGAGCCCACACACTCAGGTCTTAACCCCAGTGTGCTGAAAGTGTCAAAACATGTTTTTCAGCAGAAATAAACATGTTTCTGCAAGTTTGGTTAACCCCATGTAAGTTATGGGTCAGTAACTGCTCACTTTTCAAAACGTGTTTTTCAGCCCGAAATAAACGCGTTTTTTCAGACAGTTGTATCCCTATGTAACTGCAAGGCTCAGAAGAGCCCACACACTCAGGTCTTAACCCCAGTGTACTGAAAGTGTCAAAACATGTTTTTCAGCAGAAATAAACATGTTTCTGCAAGTTTGGTCAACCCCATGTAACTTATGGGGCAGTAACAGCTCACTTTTCAAAACGTGTTTTTCAGCCCGAAATAAACGCGTTTTTTCAGACAGCTGTATCCCTATGTAACTGCAAGGCTCAGAAGAGCCCACACACTCAGGTCTTAACCCCAGTGTGCTGAAAGTGTCAAAACATGTTTTTCAGCAGAAATAAACATGTTTCTGCAAGTTTGGTCAACCCCATGTAAGTTATGGGTCAGTAACTGCTCACTTTTCAAAACGTGTTTTTCAGCCCGAAATAAACGCGTTTTTTCAGACAGCTGTATCCCTATGTAACTGCAAGGCTCAGAAGAGCCCACACACTCAGGTCTTAACCCCAGTGTGCTGAAAGTGTCAAAACATGTTTTTCAGCAGAAATAAACATGTTTCTGCAAGTTTGGTTAACCCCATGTAAGTTATGGGTCAGTAACTGCTCACTTTTCAAAACGTGTTTTTCAGCCCGAAATAAACGCGTTTTTTCAGACAGCTGTATCCCTATGTAACTGCAAGGCTCAGAAGAGCCCACACACTCAGGTCTTAACCCCAGTGTGCTGAAAGTGTCAAAACATGTTTTTCAGCAGAAATAAACATGTTTCTGCTAGTTTGGTTAACCCCAGGTAAGTTATGGGTCAGTAACAGCTCACTTTTCAAAACGTGTTTTTCAGCCCGAAATAAACACGTTTTTTCAGACAGCTGTATCCCTATGTAACTGCAAGGCTCAGAAGAGCCCACACACTCAGGTCTTAACCCCACTGTGCTGAAAGTGTCAAAACATGTTTTTCAGCAGAAATAAACATGTTTCTGCAAGTTTGGTCAACCCCATGTAACTTATGGGGCAGTAACAGCTCACTTTTCAAAACGTGTTTTTCAGCCCGAAATAAACGCGTTTTTTCAGACAGCTGTATCCCTATGTAACTGCAAGGCTCAGAAGAGCCCACACACTCAGGTCTTAACCCCAGTGTGCTGAAAGTGTCAAAACATGTTTTTCAGCAGAAATAAACATGTTTCTGCAAGTTTGGTCAACCCCATGTAACTTATGGGGCAGTAACAGCTCACTTTTCAAAACGTGTTTTTCAGCCCGAAATAAACACGTTTTTTCAGACAGCTGTATCCCTATGTAACTGCAAGGCTCAGAAGAGCCCACACACAGGTCTTAACCCCAGTGTGCTGAAAGTGTCAAAACATGTTTTTCAGCAGAAATAAACATGTTTCTGCAAGTTTGGTCAACCCCATGTAAGTTATGGGTCAGTAACAGCTCACTTTTCAAAACGTGTTTTTCAGCCCGAAATAAACGCGTTTTTTCAGACAGCTGTATCCCTATGTAACTGCAAGGCTCAGAAGAGCCCACACACTCAGGTCTTAACCCCAGTGTGCTGAAAGTGTCAAAACATGTTTTTCAGCAGAAATAAACATGTTTCTGCAAGTTTGGTTAACCCCATGTAAGTTATGGGTCAGTAACTGCTCACTTTTCAAAACGTGTTTTTCAGCCCGAAATAAACGCGTTTTTTCAGACAGTTGTATCCCTATGTAACTGCAAGGCTCAGAAGAGCCCACACACTCAGGTCTTAACCCCAGTGTACTGAAAGTGTCAAAACATGTTTTTCAGCAGAAATAAACATGTTTCTGCAAGTTTGGTCAACCACATGTAAGTTATGGGGCAGTAACAGCTCACTTTTCAAAACGTGTTTTTCAGCCCGAAATAAACGCGTTTTTTCAGACAGCTGTATCCCTATGTAACTGCAAGGTTCAGAAGAGCCCACACACTCAGGTCTTAACCCCAGTGTGCTGAAAGTGTCAAAACATGTTTTTCAGCAGAAATAAACATGTTTCTGCAAGTTTGGTCAACCCCATGTAACTTATGGGGCAGTAACAGCTCACTTTTCAAAACGTGTTTTTCAGCCCGAAATAAACGCGTTTTTTCAGACAGCTGTATCCCTATGTAACTGCAAGGCTCAGAAGAGCCCACACACTCAGGTCTTAACCCCAGTGTGCTGAAAGTGTCAAAACATGTTTTTCAGCAGAAATAAACATGTTTCTGCAAGTTTGGTCAACCCCATGTAACTTATGGGGCAGTAACAGCTCACTTTTCAAAACGTGTTTTTCAGCCCGAAATAAACACGTTTTTTCAGACAGCTGTATCCCTATGTAACTGCAAGGCTCAGAAGAGCCCACACACTCAGGTCTTAACCCCAGTGTGCTGAAAGTGTCAAAACATGTTTTTCAGCAGAAATAAACATGTTTCTGCAAGTTTGGTCAACCCCATGTAAGTTATGGGTCAGTAACAGCTCACTTTTCAAAACGTGTTTTTCAGCCCGAAATAAACGCGTTTTTTCAGACAGCTGTATCCCTATGTAACTGCAAGGCTCAGAAGAGCCCACACACTCAGGTCTTAACCCCAGTGTGCTGAAAGTGTCAAAACATGTTTTTCAGCAGAAATAAACATGTTTCTGCAAGTTTGGTTAACCCCATGTAAGTTATGGGTCAGTAACTGCTCACTTTTCAAAACGTGTTTTTCAGCCCGAAATAAACGCGTTTTTTCAGACAGTTGTATCCCTATGTAACTGCAAGGCTCAGAAGAGCCCACACACTCAGGTCTTAACCCCAGTGTACTGAAAGTGTCAAAACATGTTTTTCAGCAGAAATAAACATGTTTCTGCAAGTTTGGTCAACCCCATGTAACTTATGGGGCAGTAACAGCTCACTTTTCAAAACGTGTTTTTCAGCCCGAAATAAACGCGTTTTTTCAGACAGCTGTATCCCTATGTAACTGCAAGGCTCAGAAGAGCCCACACACTCAGGTCTTAACCCCAGTGTGCTGAAAGTGTCAAAACATGTTTTTCAGCAGAAATAAACATGTTTCTGCAAGTTTGGTCAACCCCATGTAACTTATGGGGCAGTAACAGCTCACTTTTCAAAACGTGTTTTTCAGCCCGAAATAAACGCGTTTTTTCAGACAGCTGTATCCCTATGTAACTGCAAGGCTCAGAAGAGCCCACACACTCAGGTCTTAACCCCAGTGTGCTGAAAGTGTCAAAACATGTTTTTCAGCAGAAATAAACATGTTTCTGCAAGTTTGGTCAACCCCATGTAAGTTATGGGTTAGTAACAGCTCACTTTTCAAAACGTGTTTTTCAGCCCGAAATAAACGCGTTTTTTCAGACAGCTGTATCCCTATGTAACTGCAAGGCTCAGAAGAGCCCACACACTCAGGTCTTAACCCCAGTGTGCTGAAAGTGTCAAAACATGTTTTTCAGCAGAAATAAACATGTTTCTGCAAGTTTGGTCAACCCCATGTAACTTATGGGGCAGTAACAGCTCACTTTTCAAAACGTGTTTTTCAGCCCGAAATAAACGCGTTTTTTCAGACAGCTGTATCCCTATGTAACTGCAAGGCTCAGAAGAGCCCACACACTCAGGTCTTAACCCCAGTGTGCTGAAAGTGTCAAAACATATTTTTCAGCAGAAATAAACATGTTTCTGCAAGTTTGGGTAACCCCATGTAAGTTATGGGGCAGTAACAGCTCACTTTTCAAAACGTGTTTTTCAGCCCGAAATAAACGCGTTTTTTCAGACAGCTGTATCCCTATGTATCTGCAAGGCTCAGAAGAGCCCACACACTCAGGTCTTAACCCCAGTGTGCTGAAAGTGTCAAAACATGTTTTTCAGCAGAAATAAACATGTTTCTGCAAGTTTGGTCAACCCCATGTAAGTTATGGGTCAGTAACAGCTCACTTTTCAAAACGTGTTTTTCAGCCCGAAATAAACGCGTTTTTTCAGACAGCTGTATCCCTATGTATCTGCAAGGCTCAGAAGAGCCCACACACTCAGGTCTTAACCCCAGTGTGCTGAAAGTGTCAAAACATGTTTTTCAGCAGAAATAAACATGTTTCTGCAAGTTTGGTCAACCCCATGTAACTAATGGGGCAGTAAGAGCTCACTTTTCAAAACGTGTTTTTCAGCCCGAAATAAACACGTTTTTTCAGACAGCTGTATCCCTATGTAACTGCAAGGCTCAGAAGAGCCCACACACTCAGGTCTTAACCCCAGTGTGCTGATATTGTCAAAACATGTTTTTCAGCAGAAATAAACATGTTTCTGCAAGTTTGGTCAACCCCATGTAAGTTATGGGTGAGTAACAGCTCACTTTTCAAAACGTGTTTTTCAGCCCGAAATAAACACGTTTTTTCAGACAGCTGTATCCCTATGTAACTGCAAGGCTCAGAAGAGCCCACACACTCAGGTCTTAACCCCAGTGTGCTGAAAGTGTCAAAACATGTTTTTCAGCAGAAATAAACATGTTTCTGCAAGTTTGGTTAACCCCATGTAAGTTATGGGTCAGTAACTGCTCACTTTTCAAAACGTGTTTTTCAGCCCGAAATAAAAGCGTTTTTCAGACAGCTGTATCCCTATGTAACTGCAAGGCTCAGAAGAGCCCACACACTCAGGTCTTAACCCCACTGTGCTGAAAGTGTCAAAACATGTTTTTCAGCAGAAATAAACATGTTTCTGCAAGTTTGGTCAACCCCATGTAACTTATGGGGCAGTAACAGCTCACTTTTCAAAACGTGTTTTTCAGCCCGAAATAAACGCGTTTTTTCAGACAGCTGTATCCCTATGTAACTGCAAGGCTCAGAAGAGCCCACACACTCAGGTCTTAACCCCAGTGTGCTGAAAGTGTCAAAACATGTTTTTCAGCAGAAATAAACATGTTTCTGCAAGTTTGGTCAACCCCATGTAACTTATGGGGCAGTAACAGCTCACTTTTCAAAACGTGTTTTTCAGCCCGAAATAAACACGTTTTTTCAGACAGCTGTATCCCTATGTAACTGCAAGGCTCAGAAGAGCCCACACACTCAGGTCTTAACCCCAGTGTGCTGAAAGTGTCAAAACATGTTTTTCAGCAGAAATAAACATGTTTCTGCAAGTTTGGTCAACCCCATGTAAGTTATGGGTCAGTAACAGCTCACTTTTCAAAACGTGTTTTTCAGCCCGAAATAAACGCGTTTTTTCAGACAGCTGTATCCCTATGTAACTGCAAGGCTCAGAAGAGCCCACACACTCAGGTCTTAACCCCAGTGTGCTGAAAGTGTCAAAACATGTTTTTCAGCAGAAATAAACATGTTTCTGCAAGTTTGGTTAACCCCATGTAAGTTATGGGTCAGTAACTGCTCACTTTTCAAAACGTGTTTTTCAGCCCGAAATAAACGCGTTTTTTCAGACAGTTGTATCCCTATGTAACTGCAAGGCTCAGAAGAGCCCACACACTCAGGTCTTAACCCCAGTGTACTGAAAGTGTCAAAACATGTTTTTCAGCAGAAATAAACATGTTTCTGCAAGTTTGGTCAACCCCATGTAACTTATGGGGCAGTAACAGCTCACTTTTCAAAACGTGTTTTTCAGCCCGAAATAAACGCGTTTTTTCAGACAGCTGTATCCCTATGTAACTGCAAGGCTCAGAAGAGCCCACACACTCAGGTCTTAACCCCAGTGTGCTGAAAGTGTCAAAACATGTTTTTCAGCAGAAATAAACATGTTTCTGCAAGTTTGGTCAACCCCATGTAACTTATGGGGCAGTAACAGCTCACTTTTCAAAACGTGTTTTTCAGCCCGAAATAAACGCGTTTTTTCAGACAGCTGTATCCCTATGTAACTGCAAGGCTCAGAAGAGCCCACACACTCAGGTCTTAACCCCAGTGTGCTGAAAGTGTCAAAACATGTTTTTCAGCAGAAATAAACATGTTTCTGCAAGTTTGGTCAACCCCATGTAAGTTATGGGTTAGTAACAGCTCACTTTTCAAAACGTGTTTTTCAGCCCGAAATAAACGCGTTTTTTCAGACAGCTGTATCCCTATGTAACTGCAAGGCTCAGAAGAGCCCACACACTCAGGTCTTAACCCCAGTGTGCTGAAAGTGTCAAAACATGTTTTTCAGCAGAAATAAACATGTTTCTGCAAGTTTGGTCAACCCCATGTAACTTATGGGGCAGTAACAGCTCACTTTTCAAAACGTGTTTTTCAGCCCGAAATAAACGCGTTTTTTCAGACAGCTGTATCCCTATGTAACTGCAAGGCTCAGAAGAGCCCACACACTCAGGTCTTAACCCCAGTGTGCTGAAAGTGTCAAAACATGTTTTTCAGCAGAAATAAACATGTTTCTGCAAGTTTGGGTAACCCCATGTAAGTTATGGGGCAGTAACAGCTCACTTTTCAAAACGTGTTTTTCAGCCCGAAATAAACGCGTTTTTTCAGACAGCTGTATCCCTATGTATCTGCAAGGCTCAGAAGAGCCCACACACTCAGGTCTTAACCCCAGTGTGCTGAAAGTGTCAAAACATGTTTTTCAGCAGAAATAAACATGTTTCTGCAAGTTTGGTCAACCCCATGTAAGTTATGGGTCAGTAACAGCTCACTTTTCAAAACGTGTTTTTCAGCCCGAAATAAACGCGTTTTTTCAGACAGCTGTATCCCTATGTAACTGCAAGGCTCAGAAGAGCCCACACACTCAGGTCTTAACCCCAGTGTGCTGAAAGTGTCAAAACATGTTTTTCAGCAGAAATAAACATGTTTCTGCAAGTTTGGTTAACCCCATGTAAGTTATGGGTCAGTAACTGCTCACTTTTCAAAACGTGTTTTTCAGCCCGAAATAAAAGCGTTTTTCAGACAGCTGTATCCCTATGTAACTGCAAGGCTCAGAAGAGCCCACACACTCAGGTCTTAACCCCACTGTGCTGAAAGTGTCAAAACATGTTTTTCAGCAGAAATAAACATGTTTCTGCAAGTTTGGTTAACCCCATGTAAGTTATGGGTCAGTAACTGCTCACTTTTCAAAACGTGTTTTTCAGCCCGAAATAAACGCGTTTTTTCAGACAGTTGTATCCCTATGTAACTGCAAGGCTCAGAAGAGCCCACACACTCAGGTCTTAACCCCAGTGTACTGAAAGTGTCAAAACATGTTTTTCAGCAGAAATAAACATGTTTCTGCAAGTTTGGTCAACCCCATGTAACTTATGGGGCAGTAACAGCTCACTTTTCAAAACGTGTTTTTCAGCCCGAAATAAACGCGTTTTTTCAGACAGCTGTATCCCTATGTAACTGCAAGGCTCAGAAGAGCCCACACACTCAGGTCTTAACCCCAGTGTGCTGAAAGTGTCAAAACATGTTTTTCAGCAGAAATAAACATGTTTCTGCAAGTTTGGTCAACCCCATGTAACTTATGGGGCAGTAACAGCTCACTTTTCAAAACGTGTTTTTCAGCCCGAAATAAACGCGTTTTTTCAGACAGCTGTATCCCTCCCTATGTAACTGCAAGGCTCAGAAGAGCCCACACACTCAGGTCTTAACCCCAGTGTGCTGAAAGTGTCAAAACATGTTTTTCAGCAGAAATAAACATGTTTCTGCAAGTTTGGTCAACCCCATGTAAGTTATGGGTTAGTAACAGCTCACTTTTCAAAACGTGTTTTTCAGCCCGAAATAAACGCGTTTTTTCAGACAGCTGTATCCCTATGTAACTGCAAGGCTCAGAAGAGCCCACACACTCAGGTCTTAACCCCAGTGTGCTGAAAGTGTCAAAACATGTTTTTCAGCAGAAATAAACATGTTTCTGCAAGTTTGGTCAACCCCATGTAACTTATGGGGCAGTAACAGCTCACTTTTCAAAACGTGTTTTTCAGCCCGAAATAAACGCGTTTTTTCAGACAGCTGTATCCCTATGTAACTGCAAGGCTCAGAAGAGCCCACACACTCAGGTCTTAACCCCAGTGTGCTGAAAGTGTCAAAACATGTTTTTCAGCAGAAATAAACATGTTTCTGCAAGTTTGGGTAACCCCATGTAAGTTATGGGGCAGTAACAGCTCACTTTTCAAAACGTGTTTTTCAGCCCGAAATAAACGCGTTTTTTCAGACAGCTGTATCCCTATGTATCTGCAAGGCTCAGAAGAGCCCACACACTCAGGTCTTAACCCCAGTGTGCTGAAAGTGTCAAAACATGTTTTCAGCAGAAATAAACATGTTTCTGCAAGTTTGGTCAACCCCATGTAAGTTATGGGTCAGTAACAGCTCACTTTTCAAAACGTGTTTTTCAGCCCGAAATAAACGCGTTTTTTCAGACAGCTGTATCCCTATGTATCTGCAAGGCTCAGAAGAGCCCACACACTCAGGTCTTAACCCCAGTGTGCTGAAAGTGTCAAAACATGTTTTTCAGCAGAAATAAACATGTTTCTGCAAGTTTGGTCAACCGATGTAACTAATGGGGCAGTAAGAGCTCACTTTTCAAAACGTGTTTTTCAGCCCGAAATAAACACGTTTTTTCAGACAGCTGTATCCCTATGTAACTGCAAGGCTCAGAAGAGCCCACACACTCAGGTCTTAACCCCAGTGTGCTGAAATTGTCAAAACATGTTTTTCAGCAGAAATAAACATGTTTCTGCAAGTTTGGTCAACCCCATGTAAGTTATGGGTGAGTAACAGCTCACTTTTCAAAACGTGTTTTTCAGCCCGAAATAAACACGTTTTTTCAGACAGCTGTATCCCTATGTAACTGCAAGGCTCAGAAGAGCCCACACACTCAGGTCTTAACCCCAGTGTGCTGAAAGTGTCAAAACATGTTTTTCAGCAGAAATAAACATGTTTCTGCAAGTTTGGTTAACCCCATGTAAGTTATGGGTCAGTAACTGCTCACTTTTCAAAACGTGTTTTTCAGCCCGAAATAAAAGCGTTTTTCAGACAGCTGTATCCCTATGTAACTGCAAGGCTCAGAAGAGCCCACACACTCAGGTCTTAACCCCACTGTGCTGAAAGTGTCAAAACATGTTTTTCAGCAGAAATAAACATGTTTCTGCAAGTTTGGTCAACCCCATGTAACTTATGGGGCAGTAACAGCTCACTTTTCAAAACGTGTTTTTCAGCCCGAAATAAACGCGTTTTTTCAGACAGCTGTATCCCTATGTAACTGCAAGGCTCAGAAGAGCCCACACACTCAGGTCTTAACCCCAGTGTGCTGAAAGTGTCAAAACATGTTTTTCAGCAGAAATAAACATGTTTCTGCAAGTTTGGTCAACCCCATGTAACTTATGGGGCAGTAACAGCTCACTTTTCAAAACGTGTTTTTCAGCCCGAAATAAACACGTTTTTTCAGACAGCTGTATCCCTATGTAACTGCAAGGCTCAGAAGAGCCCACACACTCAGGTCTTAACCCCAGTGTGCTGAAAGTGTCAAAACATGTTTTTCAGCAGAAATAAACATGTTTCTGCAAGTTTGGTCAACCCCATGTAAGTTATGGGTCAGTAACAGCTCACTTTTCAAAACGTGTTTTTCAGCCCGAAATAAACGCGTTTTTTCAGACAGCTGTATCCCTATGTAACTGCAAGGCTCAGAAGAGCCCACACACTCAGGTCTTAACCCCAGTGTGCTGAAAGTGTCAAAACATGTTTTTCAGCAGAAATAAACATGTTTCTGCAAGTTTGGTTAACCCCATGTAAGTTATGGGTCAGTAACTGCTCACTTTTCAAAACGTGTTTTTCAGCCCGAAATAAACGCGTTTTTTCAGACAGTTGTATCCCTATGTAACTGCAAGGCTCAGAAGAGCCCACACACTCAGGTCTTAACCCCAGTGTACTGAAAGTGTCAAAACATGTTTTTCAGCAGAAATAAACATGTTTCTGCAAGTTTGGTCAACCCCATGTAACTTATGGGGCAGTAACAGCTCACTTTTCAAAACGTGTTTTTCAGCCCGAAATAAACGCGTTTTTTCAGACAGCTGTATCCCTATGTAACTGCAAGGCTCAGAAGAGCCCACACACTCAGGTCTTAACCCCAGTGTGCTGAAAGTGTCAAAACATGTTTTTCAGCAGAAATAAACATGTTTCTGCAAGTTTGGTCAACCCCATGTAACTTATGGGGCAGTAACAGCTCACTTTTCAAAACGTGTTTTTCAGCCCGAAATAAACGCGTTTTTTCAGACAGCTGTATCCCTATGTAACTGCAAGGCTCAGAAGAGCCCACACACTCAGGTCTTAACCCCAGTGTGCTGAAAGTGTCAAAACATGTTTTTCAGCAGAAATAAACATGTTTCTGCAAGTTTGGTCAACCCCATGTAAGTTATGGGTTAGTAACAGCTCACTTTTCAAAACGTGTTTTTCAGCCCGAAATAAACGCGTTTTTTCAGACAGCTGTATCCCTATGTAACTGCAAGGCTCAGAAGAGCCCACACACTCAGGTCTTAACCCCAGTGTGCTGAAAGTGTCAAAACATGTTTTTCAGCAGAAATAAACATGTTTCTGCAAGTTTGGTCAACCCCATGTAACTTATGGGGCAGTAACAGCTCACTTTTCAAAACGTGTTTTTCAGCCCGAAATAAACGCGTTTTTTCAGACAGCTGTATCCCTATGTAACTGCAAGGCTCAGAAGAGCCCACACACTCAGGTCTTAACCCCAGTGTGCTGAAAGTGTCAAAACATGTTTTTCAGCAGAAATAAACATGTTTCTGCAAGTTTGGGTAACCCCATGTAAGTTATGGGGCAGTAACAGCTCACTTTTCAAAACGTGTTTTTCAGCCCGAAATAAACGCGTTTTTTCAGACAGCTGTATCCCTATGTATCTGCAAGGCTCAGAAGAGCCCACACACTCAGGTCTTAACCCCAGTGTGCTGAAAGTGTCAAAACATGTTTTTCAGCAGAAATAAACATGTTTCTGCAAGTTTGGTCAACCCCATGTAAGTTATGGGTCAGTAACAGCTCACTTTTCAAAACGTGTTTTTCAGCCCGAAATAAACGCGTTTTTTCAGACAGCTGTATCCCTATGTATCTGCAAGGCTCAGAAGAGCCCACACACTCAGGTCTTAACCCCAGTGTGCTGAAAGTGTCAAAACATGTTTTTCAGCAGAAATAAACATGTTTCTGCAAGTTTGGTCAACCCCATGTAACTAATGGGGCAGTAAGAGCTCACTTTTCAAAACGTGTTTTTCAGCCCGAAATAAACACGTTTTTTCAGACAGCTGTATCCCTATGTAACTGCAAGGCTCAGAAGAGCCCACACACTCAGGTCTTAACCCCAGTGTGCTGAAAGTGTCAAAACATGTTTTTCAGCAGAAATAAACATGTTTCTGCAAGTTTGGTCAACCCCATGTAACTTATGGGGCAGTAACAGCTCACTTTTCAAAACGTGTTTTTCAGCCCGAAATAAACACGTTTTTTCAGACAGCTGTATCCCTATGTAACTGCAAGGCTCAGAAGAGCCCACACACTCAGGTCTTAACCCCAGTGTGCTGAAAGTGTCAAAACATGTTTTTCAGCAGAAATAAACATGTTTCTGCAAGTTTGGTCAACCCCATGTAAGTTATGGGTCAGTAACAGCTCACTTTTCAAAACGTGTTTTTCAGCCCGAAATAAACGCGTTTTTTCAGACAGCTGTATCCCTATGTAACTGCAAGGCTCAGAAGAGCCCACACACTCAGGTCTTAACCCCAGTGTGCTGAAAGTGTCAAAACATGTTTTTCAGCAGAAATAAACATGTTTCTGCAAGTTTGGTTAACCCCATGTAAGTTATGGGTCAGTAACTGCTCACTTTTCAAAACGTGTTTTTCAGCCCGAAATAAACGCGTTTTTTCAGACAGTTGTATCCCTATGTAACTGCAAGGCTCAGAAGAGCCCACACACTCAGGTCTTAACCCCAGTGTACTGAAAGTGTCAAAACATGTTTTTCAGCAGAAATAAACATGTTTCTGCAAGTTTGGTCTACCCCATGTAACTTATGGGGCAGTAACAGCTCACTTTTCAAAACGTGTTTTTCAGCCCGAAATAAACGCGTTTTTTCAGACAGCTGTATCCCTATGTAACTGCAAGGCTCAGAAGAGCCCACACACTCAGGTCTTAACCCCAGTGTGCTGAAAGTGTCAAAACATGTTTTTCAGCAGAAATAAACATGTTTCTGCAAGTTTGGTCAACCCCATGTAACTTATGGGGCAGTAACAGCTCACTTTTCAAAACGTGTTTTTCAGCCCGAAATAAACGCGTTTTTTCAGACAGCTGTATCCCTATGTAACTGCAAGGCTCAGAAGAGCCCACACACTCAGGTCTTAACCCCAGTGTGCTGAAAGTGTCAAAACATGTTTTTCAGCAGAAATAAACATGTTTCTGCAAGTTTGGTCAACCCCATGTAAGTTATGGGTTAGTAACAGCTCACTTTTCAAAACGTGTTTTTCAGCCCGAAATAAACGCGTTTTTTCAGACAGCTGTATCCCTATGTAACTGCAAGGCTCAGAAGAGCCCACACACTCAGGTCTTAACCCCAGTGTGCTGAAAGTGTCAAAACATGTTTTTCAGCAGAAATAAACATGTTTCTGCAAGTTTGGTCAACCCCATGTAACTTATGGGGCAGTAACAGCTCACTTTTCAAAACGTGTTTTTCAGCCCGAAATAAACGCGTTTTTTCAGACAGCTGTATCCCTATGTAACTGCAAGGCTCAGAAGAGCCCACACACTCAGGTCTTAACCCCAGTGTGCTGAAAGTGTCAAAACATGTTTTTCAGCAGAAATAAACATGTTTCTGCAAGTTTGGGTAACCCCATGTAAGTTATGGGTCAGTAACTGCTCACTTTTCAAAACGTGTTTTTCAGCCCGAAATAAACGCGTTTTTTCAGACAGTTGTATCCCTATGTAACTGCAAGGCTCAGAAGAGCCCACACACTCAGGTCTTAACCCCAGTGTACTGAAAGTGTCAAAACATGTTTTTCAGCAGAAATAAACATGTTTCTGCAAGTTTGGTCAACCCCATGTAACTTATGGGGCAGTAACAGCTCACTTTTCAAAACGTGTTTTTCAGCCCGAAATAAACGCGTTTTTTCAGACAGCTGTATCCCTATGTAACTGCAAGGCTCAGAAGAGCCCACACACTCAGGTCTTAACCCCAGTGTGCTGAAAGTGTCAAAACATGTTTTTCAGCAGAAATAAACATGTTTCTGCAAGTTTGGTCAACCCCATGTAACTTATGGGGCAGTAACATCTCACTTTTCAAAACGTGTTTTCAGCCCGAAATAAACTCGTTTTTTCAGACAGCTGTATCCCTATGTAACTGCAAGGCTCAGAAGAGCCCACACACTCAGGTCTTAACCCCAGTGTGCTGAAAGTGTCAAAACATGTTTTTCAGCAGAAATAAACATGTTTCTGCAAGTTTGGTCAACCCCATGTAAGTTATGGGTTAGTAACAGCTCACTTTTCAAAACGTGTTTTCAGCCCGAAATAAACGCGTTTTTTCAGACAGCTGTATCCCTATGTAACTGCAAGGCTCAGAAGAGCCCACACACTCAGGTCTTCACCCCAGTGTGCTGAAAGTGTCAAAACATGTTTTTCAGCAGAAATAAACATGTTTCTGCAAGTTTGGTCAACCCCATGTAACTTATGGGGCAGTAACAGCTCACTTTTCAAAACGTGTTTTTCAGCCCGAAATAAAACGCGTTTTTTCAGACAGCTGTATCCCTATGTAACTGCAAGGCTCAGAAGAGCCCACACACTCAGGTCTTAACCCCAGTGTGCTGAAAGTGTCAAAACATGTTTTTCAGCAGAAATAAACATGTTTCTGCAAGTTTGGGTAACCCCATGTAAGTTATGGGGCAGTAACAGCTCACTTTTCAAAACGTGTTTTTCAGCCGAAAATAAACGCGTTTTTTCAGACAGCTGTATCCCTATGTATCTGCAAGGCTCAGAAGAGCCCACACACTCAGGTCTTAACCCCAGTGTGCTGAAAGTGTCAAAACATGTTTTTCAGCAGAAATAAACATGTTTCTGCAAGTTTGGTCAACCCCATGTAAGTTATGGGTCAGTAACAGCTCACTTTTCAAAACGTGTTTTTCAGCCCGAAATAAACGCGTTTTTTCAGACAGCTGTATCCCTATGTATCTGCAAGGCTCAGAAGAGCCCACACACTCAGGTCTTAACCCCAGTGTGCTGAAAGTGTCAAAACATGTTTTTCAGCAGAAATAAACATGTTTCTGCAAGTTTGGTCAACCCCATGTAACTAATGGGGCAGTAAGAGCTCACTTTTCAAAACGTGTTTTTCAGCCGAAATAAACACGTTTTTCAGACAGCTGTATCCCTATGTAACTGCAAGGCTCAGAAGAGCCCACACACTCAGGTCTTAACCCCAGTGTGCTGAAAGTGTCAAAACATGTTTTTCAGCAGAAATAAACATGTTTCTGCAAGTTTGGTCAACCCCATGTAACTTATGGGGCAGTAACAGCTCACTTTTCAAAACGTGTTTTTCAGCCCGAAATAAACACGTTTTTTCAGACAGCTGTATCCCTATGTAACTGCAAGGCTCAGAAGAGCCCACACACTCAGGTCTTAACCCCAGTGTGCTGAAAGTGTCAAAACATGTTTTTCAGCAGAAAATAAACATGTTTCTGCAAGTTTGGTCAACCCCATGTAAGTTATGGGTCAGTAACAGCTCACTTTTCAAACGTGTTTTTCAGCCCGAAATAAACGCGTTTTTTCAGACAGCTGTATCCCTATGTAACTGCAAGGCTCAGAAGAGCCCACACACTCAGGTCTTAACCCCAGTGTGCTGAAAGTGTCAAAACATGTTTTTCAGCAGAAATAAACATGTTTCTGCAAGTTTGGGTAACCCATGTAAGTTATGGGTCAGTAACTGCTCACTTTTCAAAACGTGTTTTTCAGCCCGAATAAAAGCGTTTTTTCAGACAGTTGTATCCCTATGTAACTGCAAGGCTCAGAGAGCCCACACACTCAGGTCTTAACCCCAGTGTACTGAAAGTGTCAAAACATGTTTTTCAGCAGAAATAAACATGTTTCTGCAAGTTTGGTCAACCCCATGTAACTTATGGGGCAGTAACAGCTCACTTTTCAAAACGTGTTTTTCAGCCCGAAATAAACGCGTTTTTTCAGACAGCTGTATCCCTATGTAACTGCAAGGCTCAGAAGAGCCCACACACTCAGGTCTTAACCCCAGTGTGCTGAAAGTGTCAAAACATGTTTTTCAGCAGAAATAAACATGTTTCTGCAAGTTTGGTCAACCCCCATGTAACTTATGGGGCAGTAACAGCTCACTTTTCAAACGTGTTTTTCAGCCCGAAATAAACGCGTTTTTTCAGACAGCTGTATCCCTATGTAACTGCAAGGCTCAGAGAGCCCACACACTCAGGTCTTAACCCCAGTGTGCTGAAAGTGTCAAAACATGTTTTTCAGCAGAAATAAACATGTTTCTGCAAGTTTGGTCAACCCCATGTAAGTTATGGGTTAGTAACAGCTCACTTTTCAAAACGTGTTTTTCAGCCCGAAATAAACGCGTTTTTTCAGACAGCTGTATCCCTATGTAACTGCAAGGCTCAAAGAGCCCACACACTCAGGTCTTAACCCCAGTGTGCTGAAAGTGTCAAAACATGTTTTTCAGCAGAAATAAACATGTTTCTGCAAGTTTGGTCAACCCCATGTAACTTATGGGGCAGTAACAGCTCACTTTTCAAAACGTGTTTTTCAGCCCGAAATAAACGCGTTTTTTCAGACAGCTGTATCCCTATGTAACTGCAAGGCTCAGAAGAGCCACACACTCAGTCTTAACCCCCAGTGTGCTGAAAGTGTCAAAACATGTTTTACAGCAGAAATAAACATGTTCTCGAAGTTTGGGTAACCCATGTAAGTTATGGGGCAGTAACAGCCTCACTTTTCAAAACGTGTTTTTCAGCCCGAAATAAACGCGTTTTTTCAGACAGCTGTATCCCTATGTATCTGCAAGGCTCAGAAGAGCCCACACACTCAGGTCTTAACCCCAGTGTGCTGAAAGTTGTCAAAACATGTTTTTCAGCAGAAATAAACATGTTTCTGCAAGTTTGGTCAACCCCATGTAAGTTATGGGTCAGTAACAGCTCACTTTTCAAAACGTGTTTTTCAGCCCGAAATAAACGCGTTTTTTCAGACAGCTGTATCCCTATGTATCTGCAAGGCTCAGAAGAGCCCACACACTCAGGTCTTAACCCCAGTGTGCTGAAAGTGTCAAAACATGTTTTTCAGCAGAAATAAACATGTTTCTGGCAAGTTTGGTCAACCCCATGTAACTAATGGGGCAGTAAGAGCTCACTTTTCAAAACGTGTTTTTCAGCCCGAAAATAAACACGTTTTTTCAGACAGCTGTATCCCTATGTAACTGCAAGGCTCAGAAGAGCCCACACACTCAGGTCTTAACCCCAGTGTGCTGAAAGTGTCAAAACATGTTTTTCAGCAGAAATAAACATTTCTGCAAGTTTGGGTAACCCCATGTAAGTTATGGGGCAGTAACAGCTCACTTTTCAAAACGTGTTTTTCAGCCCGAAATAAACGCGTTTTTTCAGACAGCTGTATCCTATGTATCTGCAAGGCTCAGAAGAGCCCACACACTCAGGTCTTAACCCCAGTGTGCTGAAAGTGTCAAAACATGTTTTTCAGCAGAAATAAACATTTTCTGCAAGTTTGGTCAACCCCATGTAAGTTATGGGTCAGTAACAGCTCACTTTTCAAAACGTGTTTTTCAGCCCCGAAATAAACGCGTTTTTTCAGACAGCTGTATCCCTATGTATCTGCAAGGCTCAGAAGAGCCCACACACTCAGGTCTTAACCCCAGTGTGCTGAAAGTGTCAAAACATGTTTTTCAGCAGAAATAAACATGTTTCTGCAAGTTTGGTCAACCCCATGTAACTAATGGGGCAGTAAGAGCTCACTTTTCAAAACGTGTTTTTCAGCCCGAAATAAACACGTTTTTTCAGACAGCTGTATCCTATGTAACTGCAAGGCTCAGAAGAGCCCACACACTCAGGTCTTAACCCCAGTGTGCTGAAAGTGTCAAAACATGTTTTTCAGCAGAAATAAACATGTTTCTGCAAGTTTGGTCAACCCCATGTAACTTATGGGGCAGTAACAGCTCACTTTTCAAAAGTGTTTTCAGCCCCGAAATAAACACGTTTTTTCAGACAGCTGTATCCCTATGTAACTGCAAGGCTCAGAAGAGCCCACACACTCAGGTCTTAACCCCAGTGTGCTGAAAGTGTCAAAACATGTTTTTCAGCAGAAATAAACATGTTTCTGCAAGTTTGGTCAACCCCATGTAAGTTATGGGTCAGTAACAGCTCACTTTTCAAAACGTGTTTTTCAGCCCGAAATAAACGCGTTTTTTCAGACAGCTGTATCCCTATGTAACTGCAAGGCTCAGAAGAGCCCACACACTCAGTCTTAACCCAGTGTGCTGAAGTGTCAAAACATGTTTTTCAGCAGAAATAAACATGTTTCTGCAAGTTTGGTTAACACCATGTAAGTTATGGGTCAGTAACTGCTCACTTTTCAAAACGTGTTTTTCAGCCCGAAAATAAACGCGTTTTTTCAGACAGTTGTATCCCTATGTAACTGCAAGGCTCAGAAGAGCCCACACACTCAGGTCTTAACCCCAGTGTACTGAAAGTGTCAAAACATGTTTTTCAGCAGAAATAAACAATGTTTCTGCAAGTTTGGTCAACCCCATGTAACTTATGGGGCAGTAACAGCTCACTTTTCAAACGTGTTTTTCAGCCCGAAATAAACGCGTTTTCTTCAGACAGCTGTATCCCTATGTAACTGCAAGGCTCAGAAGAGCCCACACACTCAGGTCTTAACCCAGTGTGGCTGAAAGTGTCAAAACATGTTTTTCAGCAGAAATAAACATGTTTCTGCAAGTTTGGTCAACCCCATGTAACTTATGGGGCAGTAACAGCTCACTTTTCAAACGTGTTTTTCAGCCCGAAATAAACGCGTTTTTCAGACAGCTTGGTATCCCTATGTAACTGCAAGGCTCAGAAGAGCCACACACTCAGGTCTTAACCCAGTGTGCTGAAAGTGTCAAAACATGTTTTTTCAGCAGAAATAAACATGTTTCTGCAAGTTTGGTCAACCCCATGTAAGTTATGGTTAGTAACAGCTCACTTTTCAAAACGTGTTTTCAGCCCGAAATAAAGCGTTTTTTCAGACAGCTGTATCCCTATGTAACTGCAAGGCTCAGAAGAGCCCACACACTCAGGTCTTAACCCCAGTGTGCAGAAAGTGTCAAAACATGTTTTTCAGCAGAAATAACATGTTTCTGCAAGTTTGGTCAACCCCATGTAACTTATGGGGCAGTAACAGCTCACTTTTCAAAAGTGTTTTTCAGCCCGAAATAAACGCGTTTTTCAGACAGCTGTATCCCTATGTAACTGCAAGGCTCAGAAGAGCCCACACACTCAGGTCTTAACCCCAGTGTGCTGAAAGTGTCAAAACATGTTTTTCAGCAGAAATAAACATGTTTCTGCAAGTTTGGGTAACCCCATGTAAGTTATGGGGCAGTAACAGCTCACTTTTCAAACGTGTTTTTCAGCCCGAATAAACGCGTTTTTTCAAGACAGCTGTATCCCTATGTATCTGCAAGGCGTCAGAAGAGCCACACACTCAGGTCTTAACCCCAGTGTGCTGAAAGTGTCAAAACATGTTTTTCAGCAGAAATAAACATGTTTCTGCAAGTTTGGTCAACCCCATGTAAGTTATGGGTCAGTAACAGCTCACTTTTCAAAACGTGTTTTTCAGCCCGAAATAAACGCGTTTTTCAGACAGCTGTATCCCTATGTATCTGCAAGGCTCAGAAGAGCCCACACACTCAGGTCTTAACCCCAGTGTGCTGAAAGTGTCAAAACATGTTTTTCAGAGAAATAAACATGTTTCTGCAAGTTTGGTCAACCCCATGTAACTAATGGGGCAGTAAGAGCTCACTTTTCAAAACGTGTTTTTTCAGCCCGAAATAAACACGTTTTTCAGACAGCTGTATCCCTATGTAACTGCAAGGCTCAGAAGAGCCCACACACTCAGGTCTTAACCCCAGTGTGCTGAAATTGTCAAAACATGTTTTTCAGCAGAATAAAACATGTTTCTGCAAGTTTGGTCAACCCCATGTAAGTTATGGGTGAGTAACAGCTCACTTTTCAAAACGTGTTTTTCAGCCCGAAATAAACACGTTTTTTCAGACAGCTGTATCCCTATGTAACTGCAAGGCTCAGAAGAGCCCACACACTCAGGTCTTAACCCCAGTGTGCTGAAAGTGTCAAAAACATGTTTTTCAGCAGAAATAAACATGTTTCTGCAAGTTTGGTTAAACCCCATGTAAGTTATGGGTCAGTAACTGCTCACTTTTCAAAACGTGTTTTTCAGCCCGAAATAAAAGCGTTTTTCAGACAGCTGTATCCTATGTAACTGCAAGGCTCAGGAAGAGCCCACACACTCAGGTCTTAACCCCACTGTGCTGAAAGTGTCAAAACATGTTTTTCAGCAGAAATAAACATGTTTCTGCAAGTTTGGTCAACCCCATGTAACTTATGGGGCAGTAACAGCTCACTTTTCAAAACGTGTTTTCAGCCCAAATAAACGCGTTTTTTCAGACAGCTGTATCCCTATGTAACTGCAAGGCCTCAGAAAGAGCCCCA